>NC_133762.1:62239074-62402093 GCF_036562045.2 Rhinolophus sinicus
TAATCTCATGATTAATGGTGAAAAACTGAAGCCCTTTGCTCCACGGTCAGGAAACAATAGGGCTGTCCCCTATCACCTCTGCTTTTCAAGATAGTGTTGGAAGTCCTTGCCAGAGCAATCAGGTAAGAGAAAGAAATAAAAGGCATCCAAATTGGGAATGAAGAAGTTAAATTGTCACTCTTTGCAGATGGCATGATGCTATATATAAAAAACCCTAAAGACTCCACCAAAAAGCTATTAGAAACAATCAACAAATACAGTAAAGTTGACAGCTACAAAATCAACGTACAAAAATCCATTGCATTCCTATATGCTAACAATGAAATCTCAGAAAAAGAAATGAAAAAAACAATTCCTTTTGCAATGCAGCAAAAAGAATAAAATACCTAGGAATAAACCTAACCAAGGATGTGAAAAACCTGTATGCTGAAAACTATAAGGCATTCTTAAAAGAAACTGAAGAAGACAAAAAGAAATGGAGGACGTCATAGGAATGGCGGCAGCGGGGCGCACTTTTTGAGTTCTCCGTCGGATCTTATCAGAAACGGGAAGCTTATAACCCATCAAAGGACTCTCTGCTCATCACGCAGAACAGCGAAGAGACTCGCGCAGGGATTTCTTGCAGGTGGGGAAAAATTGGGCGAGCAGGGAAAGAAGGAAGGGAGCGGAGCGGAGACACGCCGCACCTGCGGCGGCGGTGGGGACGCGGGTTGGAATCGCGGTCCACACCTGTGGCGGTAGAAATTCGGCCCCCACCCTTGGGTTGTGGAAATCTGCTCCGCACCTGTGCCTGTGAAATTCCAGCCCACACCCACGGCTACAGATACGCAGGTTATCCCAGGACGGAGGAGAGCCCGGAAGCCACGAGGTGGGCGTTTTGCCCTGCGTCCCACAGCGGACCTCTCCCGCTGCAGGAGCAGCATATCCAGCATTAACTTCAGCTAATAACCTCAGTTGGTCCTTGGGCCGGACAAGGAACACAGACTCCGTGCCTGGGCACCTTCCCCCGCTCTTCCGACCCTACCCCCGCCTTTCTAGAGACTTGATCTAGCCCCTGCACTAAGGAGCAACGGCAGATTACAGAGGCGCCTTGGAGCCCCGGCTCCGGGAAGACAGGCGGGCCCAGGGAGGAGGCTAGGAGCTGGGAATCTTCCGCCTCCAGCCACCACCTTTTCTGGCCTGCGGGAAGAGTGTTAAGACAGCGGGACTGGGAAAGAGAAGACCCCTCCTTCCATCCCCAGCCCCCACCCTTTCTAGCCAGCCTAGAGCGGGGCAAACACATCCCCAGCTGCAGAGACGCAGGGGTTCCCAGGACAAAAGAGAGAACACAAAAGCCAGGTGGCGGACTCTACTTTGCGTCCCACAGCAGACCTCTCCCCCCCGCAGAGGGAGGATATCTAGCATTTGAGGCTATTAAACTCCATACCTGGGCCCCTCCCCCCGCTCTTCCAATCCTACCCCCACCCTTCCAGAGACTTAAACTGGCTCCTGATCTAAGAGCAGTGTCAGATTACAGAGGAGCCTTGGGGTTTGGGCTAAGGGAAGACTGGCCGCTGGCTTTGGTCCAGGGAAGAGGCTGAGAAGAGTGTGGTCTGCCCTGGACTAGGAGACAGAAGACTCATCCACTCCCAGATACCACCGTTTCTGGCCTGTGGGTGGGGTGTGACACAGCTGGGCTGGGAAAGAGAAGACCCCTCTTTCCATCCCCAGCCCCCACCCTTTCTGGCCTGCCTAGGGCGGGGCAATTACATCAGCGGAGGCACTCCCAGGGATCAGCAGTAAGTGGCAGATACAGCACTCAGCTTTCAGCAGCTGAGGAATTCCCTGCCGGCCACACACACACAGGGAAGAGGTGCCCTAAGACTCAGGAGAGCTGGACACAGGGCTGGTGGTGCTATTCTCGGTGTGCATATGTGCCGGCAAGGGCAGAAACTGCACTGACTTTGTAAAACCTACTGTCCAGACCCCTCAGCCCCACGCATCTAAAGCTGCAGCCTCAGAGTCACTCTGGGCATCAGGTGACCGGCTCTACCTACACAATACGCAGGGGATTACTTGGTGGGCTTAAGCCACAACTGGCGCTGTCTTTTTTTTTTTTTTTTCTGTTTCGATTTGTCTTTATATTTTTGACGTCTTTGCCTGTGTCGAGTGGGGATTCTGTGCTACAGCAGAGAACAACTTGGAGATTACTTGGTGGGCTTAAGCCACAACTGGCGCTGTGTTTTTTGTTTGTTTGTTTGTTTTTTGTTTGTTTGTTTGTTTGTTTTTTGTTCTGTGTTGATTTGTCTTTATATTTTTGACATCTTTGCCTGTGTCGAGTGGGGATTCTGTGCTACAGCAGAGAACAACTTGGAGATTACTTGGTGGGCTTAAGCCACAACTGGCGCTGTGTTTTTTGTTTGTTTGTTTGGTTTTTGTTTGTTTGTTTTTTGTTTGTTTGTTTGTTTTTGTTCTGTGTTGATTTGTCTTTATATTTTTGACATCTTTGCCTGTGTCGAGTGGGGATTCTGTGCTACAGCAGAGAACAACTTGGAGATTACTTGGTGGGCTTAAGCCACAACTGGCGCTGTGTTTTTTGTTTGTTTGTTTGTTTGTTTTTTGTTTGTTTGTTTGTTTGTTTTTGTTCTGTGTTGATTTGTCTTTATATTTTTGACATCTTTGCCTGTGTTGAGTGAGGACTCTGTGCTACAGCAGAGAACAACCTGGAGATTACTTGGTGGGCTTAAGCCACAACTGGCGCTGTGTTTTTTGTTTGTTTGTTTGTTTGTTTGTTTGTTTTTTGTTTGTTTGTTTTTTGTTTGTTTGTTTTTGCTCTGTTTTGATTTGTCTTTATATTTTTGACATCTTTGCCTGTGTCGAGTGGGGACTCTATGCTATAGCAGAGAACAACCTGGAGATTACTTGGTGGGCTTAAGCCACAACTGGTGCTGTGGTTTTTGTTTGTTTGTTTGTTTGTTTTTTGTTTGTTTGTTTGTTTGTTTTGTTCTGTTTTGATTTGTCTTTATATTTTTGACATCTTTGCCTGTGTCGAGTGGGGACTCTGTGCTATAGCAGAGAACAACCTGGAGATTACTTGGTGGGCTTAAGCCACAACTGGCGCTGTTTTTTTTTGTTCTGTTTTGATTTGTCTTTATATTTCTGACATCTTTGCCTGTGTCGAGTGGGGGTTGTCGATTGTTTTTTTACATGTGAATGTATTTGACTTTTTCCTTGTTGTTATTGTTGTGTTTGGTGATTTGCTTTGTTCTGTAATTGCCCTACCAGTGCCCAGCTTAAGAGGCACAAGATTCAACATACCCAGCGGCCAACTCCAGACCAAGCCAGAGTACTACCGGGTTTGACCTACAAGTGACACACTCAGAGGGGATTCTTTACAGGCACATAGAGGCCAAAGGGCAAACCACATCTAAGCGGTCAATCCTCACGCAGCAGAATACCCTGCGTGGGCAAAGCCAAGTCTCACAACTAGTCAGCCTAGGAGTTAACTCCACCTACTCACAAGCGAAAAGCAATTAAGGATCTTCTTTAACAGGACAATATACACAACACAAGAGTCACTTTTAGAGCACACGCAGGGGAGAAGAACGAAGTAGTGCAAGTCAAATATAAAGGACATTTATTATATACTAATCCAGCAAGAACTAAGAACTCCAGGGCATCTACCTAATACATCGAAGCAAACACAGAGAGTCAGCCAGAATGAGGAAACAAAGAAACATATCCCAAATAAAAGAACAGAAGAAACCTTCAGAAATGGAACTAAATGAAGCAGAGGTAACCAAACTGTCAGAGACAGAGTTCAGAATACTGATGATAAGAATGTTTAAGGAACTTAGAGAGGACATCAAGAAGGATGTAGAAATCATAACGAACAACCAGTTAGAACTAAAGAACACAGTTACCGAAATAAAGAACTCACTTGAAGGAATTAACAGCAGGTTAGATGAAGCAGAGGATCGAATCAGCGACTTAGAAGACAAGTTAGCAGAGATCACCCAAACAGAACAACAGAAAGAAAAAAGAATAAAAAACAATGAAGATGGTTTAAGAGACCTATGGGATAACATCAAGCGCAACAACATGCGCATCATAGGAATACCAGAAGGTGAAGAGAAGAAACAAGGGATTGAGAACATATTTGAAGTAATAATGTCTGAAAGCTTCCCTAACCTGATGAAGGAAACCAACATACAAGTCCAGGAAGTGCAGAGAGTTCCAACCAGGATAAACCCAAACAGGTCCACTCCAAGACACATTATAGCTAAAATGGCAAAGATTAAAGACAAAGAGAGAATCCTAAAAGCAGCAAGAGAAAGACAGAGGGTTACATACAAGGGAACTCCCATAAGACTATCAAATGACTTTTCTGCAGAAACATTGAAGGCCAGGAGGGAGTGGCAGGAGATACTCAAAGTGATGGAAAACAAAGGCCTACAACCTAGGTTGCTTTATCCAGCAAGGCTATCATTTAAAATTGACGGGGAGATAAAGAGCTTCCCAGAAAAGAATAAGCTAAAGGAATTCATTACCACCAGGCCAGCATTGCAAGAAATACTAAAAGGACTTCTGTAAATAGAAGAAAGACGAAACAATTTATCCACAAATTTAAAAATGGCAATAACTATGTACTTATCAATAATCACTTTAAATGTAAATGGTTTAAATGCTCCAATCAAGAGACATAGGGTGGCTGAATGGATAAGAAAGCAAGACCCTTGTATATGCTGTATACAAGAGACTCACCTCAGATCAAAAGACACACACAGGCTAAAAGTGAAGGGTTGGAGTAAGATATTCCATGCAAATGGAAATGAGAAAAAGCTGGAGTTGCAATACTTATCTCTGACAAAATAGACTTTAAAATGAAGAAAATATTAAAAGACAAAGATGGACACTATATAATAATAAAGGGATCAATTCGACAAGAGGATATAACCCTAGTAAACATCTATGCACCCAACATAGGAGCACCTAAATATATAAAACAGATATTGACTGACATAAAGATGGAGATCAACAGTAACACTATCATAGTAGGGGACTTCAACACACCTCTGACAACAAGGGACAGGTCTTCCAGACAGAAAATCAATACGGAAACAACAGCCTTAAATGACACATTGGACCACTTGGATTTAACCGATATTTTCAGAGCATTCCACCCCAATGCTGCAGAATACACGTTCTTCTCAAGCACATGGAACATTCTCCAAGATAGACCATATGTTAGGCCACAAAGCAAGTCTGGATAAATTTAAGAAAATTGAAATCATACCAATTGTCTTCTCTGACCACAGTGCTATGAAATTAGAAATGAACTACAGGAAAAAGACTGGAAGACACACAAATTCATGGAGGCTGAATAATATGTTACTAAATAATGAATGGGTCAAACAGGAGATCAAGGAAGAAATCAAAAGATATCTCGAGACAAACGAAAATGAAAATACAACGACCCAAAATCTATGGGATGCCGCGAAAGCAGTCCTAAGAGGGAAGTTCATAGCACTGCAGGCCTACCTAAAGAAACAAGAAACATCACTAATCAACAGTTTATCTTCACACTTAAGGGATCTGGAAAAGAACAACAAAATAAGCCCAAAGGAGTACAAGGAAGGAGATAATAAAGATCAGAGCGGAAATAAATGAAATAGAAACCAGAAAAACAATACAAAAGATCAATGAATCCAAGAGTTGGTTCTTAGAGAAGATAAACAAAATTGACAAACCTTTAGCCAGACTCATTAAAAAAAAGAGAGAGAGGACCCAAATTAATAAAATCAGTAATGAAAGAGGAGAAGTGACAACAGACACCGCAGAGATACAAAAAATCCTAAGAAATTACTATGAGCAACTGTATGCCAACAAATTTGACAACCTGGAAGAAATGGACAATTTCCTAGATGCATACAACCTCCCAAGGCTAACTCAAGAGGAGACAGAAAACCTGAATAGACTGATTACCACCAAGGAAATTGAATCAGTAATCAACAATCTCCCAACAAACAAAAGCCCTGGACCAGATGGCTTTACAGGTGAATTTTACAGAACGTTCAAAAAAGAATTGTCACCTATTCTCCTCAAACTCTTCCAA
The DNA here is from genome assembly GCF_036562045.2 of Rhinolophus sinicus. Taxonomy (NCBI): domain Eukaryota; kingdom Metazoa; phylum Chordata; class Mammalia; order Chiroptera; family Rhinolophidae; genus Rhinolophus; species Rhinolophus sinicus. The sequence goes on from NC_133762.1 coordinate 62,245,169, forward strand.
AAAATCCAGAGGGAGGGAAGACTCCCAAACACTTTTTACGAAGCCACTATCACCCTGATCCCAAAATCAGACAAAGACACCACAAAAAAGAAAACTACAGGCCGATATCGCTAATGAACATAGATGCAAAAATCCTCAACAAAATACTAGCAAACAGAATTCAGCAATATATTAAAAAGATTATACACCATGATCAAGTGGGATTCATCCCTGGTATGCAAGGGTGGTTCAACATCTGCAAATCAATTAATGTGATACACCACATTAACAAAATGAAAAATAAAAATCATATGATCATATCAATTGACGCAGAAAAAGCATTTGATAAAATTCAGCAGCCATTCATGATAAAAACCCTTAAGAAAGTGGGAATAGAGGGATCATATCTCAACATAATAAAGGCCATATATGATAGGCCCACAGCTAACATCATACTCAATGGGGAAAAACTAAAACCATTCCCCTTAAAATCAGGAACAAGGCAAGGCTGCCCACTTTCTCCACTTCTATTCAACATAGTGCTGGAAGTTCTAGCCACAGCAATCAGACAAGAAAAAGAAATAAAAGGCATCCAAATCGGTAAGGAGGAAGTAAAACTGTCATTATATGCAGATGATATGATACTATATTTAGAGAACCCTAAAGACTCCACCAAGAAACTATTAGAGCTGATAGATGAATTTAGTAAAGTAGCAGGATACAAAATTAATATTCAGAAATCAGTTGCATTTGTATATACCAATAATAAAACATCAGAAGGAGAAATTAAAAAGCAATTCCATTTACAATTGCTCCAAAGACTATAAAATACCTGGGAATAAATTTAACCAAAGAAGTAAAAGATCTGTACTCAGAAAATTATAAGACACTGAAGAAAGAAATGAAAGAAGATACAAATAGATGGAAACACATACCATGTTCATGGATAGGAAGAATTAATATAGTTAAAATGTCCATACTGCCTAAGGCAATATATATATTCAACGCAATTCCTATCAAACTACCAACGACATTTTTCACAGAAATAGAACATATAATCCTAAAATTTATATGGGATAACAAAAGACCCCGGATATCTTCAACAATCTTGAGAAATAAGAACAAAGTGGGAGGTATAACAATACCTGACTTCAAATTATACTACAAGGCTACAGTAATCAAAACAGCATGGTACTGGCATAAAAACAGACCCATAGATCAATGGAACAGAATAGAGAGTCCAGAAATAAATCCATGCCTATATGGCCATTTAATCTATGACAATGGAAGCAAGAACGTACAGTGGGGTAAAGACAGTCTATTCAATAAATGGTGCTGGGAAATTGGACAGACACATGAAAAAGATGAAGCTGGATCACTTCCTAACACCACATACAAAAATAAATTCCAAATGGCTTAAAGATTTAAATGTAAGATCTGAAACCATAAAATTCCTAGAAGAAAATATAGGAAGAAACTTCACAGACATTACCGGAGTAAGATTTTTACTGATATATCCCCTTGCGTGAGGGAAGTAAGAGGAAAAATAAACATGTGGGATTACTTCAAACTAAAAAGCTTTTTCACAGCAAAGGAAACCATCAATAAAACAAAAAGGGATCCTACTGAATGGGAAAATATATTTGCCAATGATATATCTGATAAGGGTTAATATCACAAATTTATAAAAACTCACTCAACTCAACTCCAAAAAACAAACAACCCAATTAAAAAATGGGCAGAGGACATGAAGAGACATTTTTCTAAAAGGACACACAGATGGCAAACAGACATATGAAGAAATGTTCAACCTCACTAACCATTAGAGAAATGCAAATAAAAACCACAATGAGATACCACCTCACCCCAGTCAGGATGGCTATCATCAATAAATCAACAAACAACAAGTGCTGGCGTGGATGCGGAGAAAAGGGAACGCTGGTGCACTGTTGGTGGGAATGCAGATTGGTGCAGCCACTATGGAAAACAGTTTGGAGATATCTCAAAAATCTGAAAATGGAACTACCTTATGATCCAGCAATCCCACTCCTAGGTATCTATCCGGAGAAATCCAAAACTCCAATTCAAAAATCTTTATGCACTCCTATGTTTATTGCAGCACTATATACAATAGCCAAGACCTGGAAACAACCGAAATGCCCATCAGTAGATGACTGGATTAAGAAACTGTGGTACATTTATACAATGGAGTATTACGCAGCCATAAAGAAGAAAGAAATCTTACCATTTGCAACAACATGGATGGACCTAGAGAACATTATGTTAAGTGAAATAAGTCAGAAAGAGAAAGACAAATACCATATGATCTCACTTATATGCGGAATCTAAAGAAAAGAATACGTGAATGAACTAATCAGAAACAGTTTTGGAAACATGGAGGAAAAACAGAGGGTTGCTAGAGGGGCGGGGGGGTGGGAATAAGGGGAAGATGAGAGGTTTTGGGAACGTACAGAGGGATAGTGGATGGGGGGAGGGGGGTTCACACAGTGTGAGGGATATAAATGATAAATGTCTAAGTTTTGCTTTGTCTTGTGCACCTGAAACTAATTAAATAAAAAAAAAAAAAAAAAGAAAGAAATGGAAAGACATTCCGTGCTCATGGATTGAAAGAATCAACATAGTTAAAATGGCCATAATACCCAAAGCAATATACAGATTTAATGCAATCCCCATCAAAATCCCAATGGCATTTTTTAAAGAAATAGAACAAAAAATCATCAGATTTGTTTGGAACCACAAAAAACCCCAAATAGCCAAAGCAATCCTAAGAAAAAAGAACAATACTGGAGGTATCACACTCCCTGACTTTCGCTTGTACTAGAGGGCTACAATCATCAAAACAGCATGGTATTGGCAGAAAAACAGACACGTAGACCAATGGAATAGAATTGAGAACTCAGAAATAAAACCGCATAAATATGGACAGATAATTTTTGACAAACAAGCAAAAAACATGCAATGGAGAAAAGACAGCATCTTTAATAATTGGTGCTGGGAGAATTGGAAAGTCACGTGCAAAAGAATGAAACTGGACTGCTATCTGTCACCATGTACCAAAATTAATTCAAAATGGAACAAAGACTTAAGCATAAGACCTGACACAATAAACTGCAGAGAAGAAAACATAGGTACTAAACTTATGCACCTTGGGTTCAAAGAGCATTTTATGAATTTGACTCCAAAGGAAAGGGAAGTAAAAGCTAAAATAAACTAATGGGAGTATATGAAAGTTAAAAGCTTCTGCACAGCAAAAGAAACCATCACAAAATAAAGAGGCAACCAAGTGAATGGGAGAAGATTTTTGCAAACAGAGCCTCCAATAAGGGGCTAATATCCAAAATATACAAGGAACTCATGCAACTCAACAACAAAAAAAACAAACAATCCAAGTGAAAAATGGGCAGAGGTTCTGAAGAGACATTTCTCCAAGGAGGACATAGAAATGGCAAATAGACATATGAAAAAATGCTCAATGTCACTAATCATCAGAGAAATGTCTATGTATCTTTTGATCTCTCCTCTAACTTCTTCTTTGACCCAGTCCTTCTTTAAAAGTATGTTGTTTAATCTCCATGTATTTGTGTTTTTTCCCGCTTTCTTTTTACATTTGATATCCAATTTCAAAGCCTTGTGATCAGAGAATATGCATGGTATGATTTCAATCTTCTTAAATTTGTTGAGACTGATTTTATGTCCCAATATATGGTTTATCCTTGAGAATGTTCCGTGTACACTAGAAAAGAATGTATAGTCTGATGTTTTAGGATGAAGTGCTCTATAAATGTCAATTATGTCCATTTCATCTAATGTGTCATTTAGGGCTACTATTTCGTTATTTATTTTCTGTTTGGATGATCTATCCATAGCTGTCAATGATGTATTTAAGTCCCCTAGTATAATTGTGTTTTGGTCAATTTCTCCCTTTAGTTCTGTTAGTAGTTGCTTGGTGTATTTTGGTGCTCCCTGATTGGGGGCATAAATATTGATGACTGTTATGTCTTCTTGTTGTACAGTCCCCTTCACCATTATGAAATGTCCATCTTTGTCTCTTGTTATCTTTTTCACCTTGAAGTCTGTTTCATCTGATATCGTTATGGCTACACCTGATTTTCTCTGGGTACCATTTGCTTGGAGTGTCAATTTCCACCCTTTCATTTTGAGTTTATGCTTGTCCTTGTAGCTGAGATGTGTCTCTTGGAGACAGCATATGGTTGGGTGTAGTTTTTTGATCCAATCTGCTACTCTGTGCCTTTTCATTGGTGAGTTCAGTCCATTCACATTTAGGGTGATTATTGATATGTGAGGATTTCCTGTCATTCTATCTTTAGTTTTCTGGTAAGGCTGTGTCTCCATTGTTTCTTTGCCTTTTTGTTGTTGTCTATTATTTCTGTGTGGTGGTATTCTATGATGTTTCCCTCTGTTTCTTCTTTTATTTCAGTATATATTTCAGTTCTGGATGTTTTTTGAGTGGTTACCCTTAAGTTTATGTAAAAGAAAGTTTGATATTTAGAGTATTCCATTTTCTTCAGCATGCTTACTTTCTCCTTTCCCATATTCCGGTTTAGGCCTTTACTCTCCCCCTTTTTTAGTTTTGGTTGCCACAAATTGTCCCTGTTGATGGTGGTCGAATAGCCTCCTTTAGTATTTCTTGTAGTGCAGGTCGTGTATTAGAAAATTCCCTTAGCTTCTGTATGTCTGGAAAGGTCTTTATTCCTCCTTCATATTTAAAGGATATCTTTGCTGGATATATTATTCTTGGCTCATGATTTCTCTCTTTCAATAGTTTGAATATTTGGTTCCACTCCCTCCTGGCTTGTAGAGTTTCTGCTGAAAAATCTGATGATAATCTAATGGGCTTTCCTTTGTAAGTTACCGTCTTCTTTTCCCTGGCTGCCTTGAGGATTCTTTCTTTGTCGTTGATTTTAGACAGCTTCAATACAATGTGCCTTGGAGAAGGCCTGTTGGGATTGAGGTAACTAGGTGTTCTATTTGCTTCTTGGATTCGAGGGTCCAGTTCTGTCCACAAATTTGGGAAGTTCTCATCGACAATTTGTTTGAATATATTCTCTGTTCCCTTCTCTCTTTCTTCTCCTTCTGGTATGCCCATTATTCTTATATTGCTCTTTCTGATGGAGTCAGAAAGTTCTTGTAGAGTTCTTTCATTTCTTTTAAGTCTCAAGTCTCTTTCTTCTTCTATCTGTGTTATTTCCAGGTTTCTATCTTCGATGTCATTGATTCTTTCCTCCATCTGGTCAACTCTACTACCTAAGCTGGTTATTTCATTCTTAATTTCTTCTATTGAGTTCTTAATCTCCAGAAATTCTCTTTGGTTCTTTTTTAAAATTTCAATCTCTTTCGTAAAATGCTCATGCTATTCTTTGATTGAGTTTCTGAGTTCATTTAACTTCCTATCTGTGTTTTCTTGTATCTCGTTGAGTTTTTTCAGAACTGCAATCTTGAATTCTCTGTCACTTAAGTCACATGTTTCTGTATCTTTAAGTGCCTTCTCTGGAGATTTTTCACTTTCTTTCTGAGCTATCTTGTTGCCTTGGTTATTCATGGCAATTACTGGTTTACTATTTCTCTTCCTAGACATCTACATGAGTGACTTCTGCAACAGGTTGATAGGAAGAGGTCTTTCTTTTGTTTTCCAGTACTTGTTGGTAGAATGTCTTATTATGTCTCCAACTGCAATTTATTTTTCTTCTCCCACACGGTAGTGCTGTTTTCTCTGCACTATTCCTGCTTCTCACACAATGGAGGGATTCCCTGGGAGACGGGCTTCTCCTCTGTTAATAGTTCGTATAGGTCACAGGGCGCAGTGTCCTGGTGGGTATGCGGAGAACTTTTGATGTTCCAAAGCTCTTCCAGCTCCTGATTCAGAGCCTGTATGTTTCAGCAGTTCTGTTTACTCCTGCAGGTATCCGCCCAGATAGGTGGAGTCAGGGGCGGGGTAAGTTATGAGAGGTGGCCCAGAGCAATGGCGGCAACCACCACCACAGCCGGTCCTGCTTCCACAGCTCTCTCCCCTTTGCCGGAACCAGTTGGGCTGCGAGTTTGTGTCTGCGGCCCACAGTTCTCAAAACAGCAAATTTTCTGTTGTTTTGATCCGACACTGCTACTGTTTCGCTTCTAGCACCGGGCAGGTGGGGGCGGGGCGAGCTCTGGGAGGGGTGGGAGGGGGCGGCTAGTCTCAGTGCCTAAGGCTCCGTTCTCTGCTCGGCAGTGAGGGCTTAAACCACCGTTTTTAGCCTTTTTCCCTCAGTCTTTTCTCCGAGGTCTCTGCCGTGTGCGTTGGGTTCAGCCGTGGTATATGCTGTCCCCTCAGCCCTGTGGGCCATAGGCGGGGCCCTAGCAGTCCGAGTTCTTCCCTCACTCGCAGCTGCGGTAGTTTCCGGAAGCAGCGAGCTCGGAGCACTGAGCGAGTTCTGCATCCTGCGCCCGCACGGCTCCATCTCCGCGCACCTCTCCCTTTCCTCCTCCCTCCACTCGCGCGAATCTCCCACCTGTAGGTGATTTCAGTCGGTAGTGGGCCTCTTCGTCTTGCCTGTCTGCTGTGCAGGGAGTCCTTTGTGGAGTTTTTGTTGTTCGATTCGTTGTAAATTCCAGTGGAGCTTTACAGAGGCTCACCTCATGCCGCCATTTTTCCGGAAGTTAGTTGGGTCTCTCTGCTACTCCTGTGAACCCAACACAGCAGCCCAGGGGGCCCCAGCAGGAGGCTGCCTTAGGTCTGGGTCAGATTTTGCTTCCAGAAAAGCACCTTGGGTGCCAGGGGGCCCATAGCGGCTGGTGGTGAGTCTGCACAAACAGCGGCTGAATGAACTCAACCAAGGATTGGCACACACACAAAACCCACCACCAAACACTAATGACCACAGAACAGCAGCAGGGTTGTGCCAAATGGGTCTGGAGACCTTAATCTCTGTGAATTAAATCCCATACTCAGGGAGAGAAGTTAAAGAATCCAGGCCTTCTGAGAATGAGACTAGCCAGTAGTCTCATTGGAACTCGTTGGAACACATGTATGTTATATATGAGGGAGAACAAGCTCCTGGGTTGACCTGACCCATGAGAGGATACTAGTGGGGGGGCTTGGTTGGGCCCAAAGTGCAACCTTTCCTCTGATCACCAGCCTACTCTCTTGTCATTCATGGGGGGGAAATCTTTTATGTTACTTAGCCCAGAGTGGCTCCTTTTCTAATTGTCACTTCTTCATGTGAGACTGCAGGAGTTCTGAGAGAGGGAACTCCAGCACTAGGCCTCTGGAACAGGTATCATTCATTGTTCTGATGATGACACTTAGAACTCACATGAGTGAATGTATTAAAAATAATGGCGAAACTTCTTTAAGTAAAGTTGTACTTGAGACTTACTGCTATTAGACAAAACTAACATTTATGCTCATATTTTTCCATCTATTGAGCAGATAATGTACTGGATAGTGGAATTGGAATAGAAAGATACTGACAAAATTATCTGCATACATTGTTCTCATTGCTCGACTGGTAACTTAAACTTTGAGCCTAAGCTCCTTCCTGGCATCCTCTCAGAAAAACGTGGTCAGAGCAGGAAACAATGCTCACAGACCCAGTTGTACAGAAACTCTATAGCTGGGAGTTTATCCTGAGGAACTCATATTACATGTGTGGACAGTATGAGGATATTCATTGCAGAGAAATAATTAAAGTCAACCTAGATTTAACAGGAGGAGGGCTAGATACATACAACATACATATGAGATGGCATATACGCAACCATTTACAATCATGTTTACACAGAATATTTACACAGTGGGAAATAATCTTGATGTATGTGGAATTTCTTAAAAACCGCAAATGTAGTAACGGTGTTGGATAAATTTCAAGGAACACAACACCTACCAACACTAAATCACAAACAAATAGAAAATCTGAATAGACCTGTAACAAATAAGGAGATTGAATCTGTAATTAAAAATCAAATATAGTAGTATATACTCTACTATAGAAAGGGCTTTGGGAAATGGGGAGAGGCCTACAAACATAAACTTTTATTGCAGAACACTTAACAGAATTGTGTGTATAGGTTTACCCAAATTACTTAATGTCTGAACGACTAAACAAGTCTTTTCAACATATGATTGGTAGAAAAGGGAATGGTGAAGATGCTGAGGAGTCACCCTCCCAGTGTCACAGGGGCTCCTGGGCCACTTCATGCTCTTCTAACTAAGCTTGCTGCACTTCAGTGTGTGAGCAATTTGGAGAAATGAATTTACTTACTATGGCATTTTGTTTTCTGTTATGTTGAATTATAGAGTGTCTCTGACTTATCAACACCTACTTTGAAAATCATCAGCTCATTCTATTCTAAGAATAAGTGGAGAGAACAGGGAAAGCGTAACCTCTCCACTGTAGAGAAACGTCTGCACAGACACATTACTTGAAATCACACTGTTTCACAATAGTCCCAGTGTTACTAATATACAGCATCAAGCAGAAAGGCTTTGGACGGGAACTGGTGCATTATCTCTTCTTGGGTCTCCAGTCTGCCAACTCACCCTGAAGAGTCTGGACTTCTCAGCCTACGTAGTCTCATAAGCCAATCCTTAAAATAAATCTTTCTCCATATCTTCCTATCTTATTTCTTCTGTTTCTCTGCAAAACCATGATAGATTGATATGGCTAAGTCTGCAGAGGCTGGCAATGATTAGGATGTGGAAGGGAGGGAGGGAGGGAGGGAGGGAGGGAGGGAGGGAGGAAAGAAGGAAGGAAGGAAGGAAGGAAGGAAGGAAGGAAGGAAGGAAGGAAGGAAGGAAGGAAAGGGAAAATGAACTTTGTAAGTTCTAGTCTGAGTGACCGGGAGAATGAAACTGTCTCTAATTAGAAAGTCAACATGAAGTGGTAGATATTTAGGGAGAGGAGAATTAACTCAGGTTGGGACATTTTAGTTTAGGCTGCAATGGTCCATGTAAATGAAAACAGCCAAGAACCAGGGATAATTACGGAGATAAAGTTTAAAGAAGATGTCTGAGAAGGTGATGCAGTACAGATGCCAGTGGAATAGAAGTCACGTCTGAAACCATGGCAAAGGAAGACAGATCAAGCAGCCAAAACAAAGTTCCTTAAAACGGAGAGCGAGATAGAGAGTCAAGTCAAGACCTGCTGTGTGTGTTGGTGTTGAGCAAGGGGAGCCTGGAACCAGAAGAGCCGCCTAGGGAAGGGGACAGATCGGGAGGATTTAGCTGGTGCGGCATCCAGGAAGGAGAGGATTTCAGGGAGAAGCAGGAATCAACCACGAAGACCACTACAGATATGAGGACAAGTAGCTGCTGGAGATTCCACCTCAGTGTGGTTTTCAGCTGAGTGACAGGTATAGACGATGGCTGACAGGGAATTAATAAGAAAATAGCTATTAAACAAGTGAAAGGTTGTAAGAGTAGGGTCATTTCCAGAGACGGAAATTGGGTGGTGGGAAATAATTGCAGACCAATAAGTTGAACAGACAGCCAAAACAAGACGCTACATTGGTCAGTGAGAGGGGAACATACTGTAGCACAGTGGAAAGAACCGGAACTGAATAGACATGTGAGGAGAAGATGACTCGTGGGCTGAAGTACTTATGGAGGGAAAGACAGTAAGAGCCTGGCCTGCAACCCGACCGTTCCTCCCAAGCAGAAAATAGTGGAAGAAGTATAAGTTTGGTTCATCTTCTTACAAAAGGAAACAAACCATAAAACCACCCTCTCCCCCACCAGCATGCAGTCCTTCCTATCAGGTACTGTTAACAGACTCCAGAGGAACAAATTCGGGGTACGGTGCTTCAAAAGAAAAAAAAGACACTCAATTTCCATTCAGAAGAAAAATACCTGATAATACTCTAGATAAAAACATTTAATTAAGTTCCGATTAAAGTACGTTTTGCTGCGTAAGATTGAATCTTGTTGTGTTGTAAATGTAGTAATTAAATCAATGTAGCATAAAAAAGATAAGCCCTCGAAAACTTAGTTGAAATCCAACTACTGAAACCTCACTAGTGTAAGTTACAACAAACCCACAGACAACATCAGGTGCATTTGACTTACCCTCTAATTTTTGTAACAATACTTCTGGCCAGTGATTTAGGAAATTCTTACAGGCAAACAAAGTTCCAGGAGATATCCTTGTCTTTCTTCTTTCTTTCTCTGTCACTTAAGAACAATGAACCTTGATTTTAACACATTTGAGTATCACTTACAAAGTTTTTGTCCCTTTTTAATTGAAGTTGATATGGGCACTTCAGGTGTCTAAAGAAAGAAGGTCGAGCGTAACTGTTGTAAAGCTGCCCACAAAGTGGGAGCAAATAATAGCATGTACAGGTGACACACGAATGGCTGTCATTCCCACATTGCACACGAGGTGGCAGCAGAGAGCGTGTCCCTGCCCACCCTCCTTCAATTGAGAATCCAGGCCCCTGGGACTGAGCTCACTGGGAGATAAATCCTGTTTCCGGACCTTCACAGGAGGCCTCAACGCACCTACTGCTCCCATTTTCCAGAAAAGGCAGAAACAATTACTATCTCCATGCACAGGCAGTTAAACGGGAGAGTGATTGTAACACAGCTCTGAGTCCAGAACCGGGACCAACATGGGCTCACATGGGCCAACAGCGTTTGCACACACTGGATACAAACAGTCCTGGCAGCGTTGGGGTGCATCACGGTCATTCCATTTGAAAAAACTCTGCACATTATCTAATGGTGCAGCTTGCCTTGTACTCACCCAATCAGGTTTTGGGGTGGCACCAGGGCAGGCAGTGGGGAGTGAGGTGGTGGCCTGGCCCTTCACAGGAGCACAAGCCGCACCAGATCCTATGACAACGACTCCCCGTCAGCTATGCGATGGGGGAGTCCTGTGCTCGGGCCTTTGAAAATCTCTTCCTCCTCAGCCCCGAGCACGGGTCTGCTTCTCCCCATCTTCCCTTCCTCTGAGGTCACAACTGACAGGAGCTTCCTGGCTGCTCAGAATGGAGTCTGGGCTGACACTTTCCTTATGGAGGGGTGCCTGAGCCTCAGACAGGCGCAGAGCTGGCTTCTGTCTCCTCCAAGTACTAGCTGTGTGACTTCAGACAAAGACATGGAAAGTCTGTCTCCTCACCTGTCAGGTGGGGATAACCGCTCCCTCTCAGGTGGCTGTGAGATCAGTGAGGTGAGACAGATCAGCTCCTGCCCCACATGTGATGGGCCCTCACTCCCCCTCCCTCTTCCCTTCTCAGTCCTTTCTCTACCTCTATGGGCTGGAAGGATCAAGAGTTTAGCAGATAGTCTCCTTGTGGCAGAATGAGCTCTCCTGTTGGTGTCCACACAGCCACAGCCCCTGAGTGTTGACTCTGGCATCTGTGCCAGCTTCACCCACAGGGCAGGGCTCACCACAGCCCCTCCCTGGTCTTCAAACCCCACTCTCCTCCAAATTCAAGGTCCTGTCTCAGCTGAGGCCAGAGCGCCTCTCACCACTCTTCTCGCTGGTCTCCCTGCTCCCATCCTTCTCTCGTCCAGTGCAACCTCCACACTGTGACCAGCTACATCTTTCTAACTAAGTTAGGGATCTAATCCTGTCACTTCCTGTGCCTACAACTACCAACAGCTTCACTTGGGCTAGAGAGTAAAGCCTCTATTGTCAGCACAGTGTTGAGACTTTATCCGGCCTCATGTTCTTCTCCTGGTCTCATTTCCTATCATAACACCCCGATTCACTCACCAGGTACCCCAGCAGTCAGCATTAACCTGTCTGGTGTGGGCTTTGACAGATAGAGGTGCCAGCACTGAGACTGAGCCTGAATGCAGGAATCTAAATAAAATACAGACTTTCGTGAATAATAATGCATCAACATGTGTACATTGATTGTAACAAATATGGAAAGAGAAGAGAAAGTAAAACTAAAGCAAGATACACCTATGGCGTCGAAATGGGTGATTTCCATTAACAAAATGGACCCTAAAATAAGGAAAATACTAACCAATGAGCCATCCAGGACCTCTTCCTCCCGCTTATTCTCGTCACATTGCTCTGGAGTTCCCTCTCCTGGGACAGGGAAAGAAAGGGGACAAAGCAGTTCGGAAGTTCCCCTGAGATCAGTCCCCACCCAGTGTCCTCATCTCCCGCACACAGGAAATCAGGATTCTGATATGTCAGGTAGGACCCGAAGCAACTGAGAGGGGTTCTCTGGAAGCTGAGGTACTGGACTGGGGCCAGAGAAAAGATGCTGGGTCAGGAAAGCAACAGATTCCACATCGCTGAGCCCTAACCCTAACCCCAAACCTAAAACCTAACGTTTAAATCTGAAACACTAAACCCTTAGCCCGAAGCCTAAATCTAAGCCTTAACATAAACTGTAAAACCTTACAACCATAAACCATAACCAACAGTATAAATCATAACCTAACCCCTCAACATAATACTAAACCATCACCAGAAACCACAAACTATGAACCATATCCATAAACCATAACAATAACCATAAACTATAACCAAAAACACATAGCCATAAACCATAAACGTAATCCATCATCAATCCCATAAACCATATAACACACATGTAGCCATAAACAATACACATAAACCATAACCAAACTGTAACCCATAATCTTCACCTTAACCCGTAACTCGGCACCGAACTCCACCTCAGTGCCAACCTCAGCCCTGTAGGGCACTAATAGCCCCTAACCAGTCAAATCAGAAGTAGGTCACAAAAACAGAATACACAGGTCTATATCCTTTATAAAGATGTAATAATGTTCCATAAAGCAGGACTATGAAACCAACTGCACATTAAAATAATCATGCACCATAAGCAACTGTGTTTACACCAGAAATTCAAAGGTTGTTCAACGAACTGAAATCAACCATGGAATACCCAGCAACAGTATGAAGGAAAACACACGATCACAAAAAGCTTTTCACAAAACCCAATCCTATTTCACGATTGAAACACTCAAGAAAGTAGGAATAAAAGGAAGTTTCTTCAATGTGATCAAGAACATTAGGCAATACTAAGCAAGCTTCATGGCTCATGTTTTAAGATGACAGGTCTATTCCTGAAATCAGGAACAAGGCCAGGGTGCTGGCTTTCACCACTGTCATTCAATAATGTACCAGAAGCTCGATCCAGGGCATTTAGGAAACAAATGAGAGGCATCCCTGTGAAAGGAAAAACTGAAACTGTGTATTCACAGATGACACATCACATCTTATATACATACTTCCAAAAGAATCAACAAAAAATTATTATTACTAGTAAAGTAATTCAAAGTTAAATGAAAAATTATCACTACACAGAAATCTGTTTTATTTGTATACACTAGCAAGGAATGATTTTTAAAAGAATTTAAGAAAACAGTTCCATTTTAAGTAACATCAACGTTGATAAAATACTTAGGAAGTTTTAATAAAAGTGCAAGCCTTCTACACTGAAAATGACAAAACAGAATGTCTTTCTTTGCTGAAAGAAATTAAAGAAACCTACCTAAATAAACGTGAGGCCATCCCATGGTGATGGAAATTGTTAGGATGGCAACAGAACAGATGCAATGTAAGGATTCAGTGTCATTCCTGTGAAAAGGTCCCAAGGCCTTTGTGGAAAAACACACAAGCTGATCCTAATATTCATAGCAAATTTCCAGGGAAGAAAAGAGCCATAAGGATCTTCAAAAACCAAATCAAGTTGGAGGCTCACCCTTCACAAACGTAATTCGTAATTAGTACAAAACCACAGTAAGGAAAACATGGTGACACTGGCATAGAGATATACACAGAGATCAATGGAATTGTATTGAGGGCCCAGAAATAAACCTGTCAGTTTAAACCAGTAGATTTTTTTTTTAACATACACATTTAACTTATTTATCAACTTATTAACTTATTGTCATTTACAGCTTTATTTTATAAAACACAGAAAGACACTTTTTTCCTATTTTTTTTGGTAAGGAGGGCGTAGCTCACAGTGGCCCATGTGGGGATTGAACCGGCAACCTCGGTGCTAGCAGCACCACGTTCTAACCAAGTAAGCTAACAGGCCACCCCCAGAAAGACATTTTAAAAAGTGCTCTATCACCGGAATTTAAACACTAGAAATATTAGTTTTGTAAGTGTAACTTATATAAATTACAATCCAATAATTGGAGTTTTTCAGTATGGTTACCATACAAATGAAATAAATGGCAAGAGGACTTAATAGCAATATTTTGTTATCTATGTATTATCAGATACTTTAGGACCTAAACAAAGATTCTGAGTATTCAGATGTCTTTTGTTGTGTTCCATACTTAAATACCTCCCTACCTGTATTCTGAGTCAAGTCACTTGATCAAAAGGTGTGATTTGAGATGGCATTTCGTGTGATATCAAAGGTTTTCCTATCTACAGTTACCACCTTCAAGGAATTGACATTACAAGGCCGAAGTAATCTGCTGGGTCCCTTTTTGAACACTGTGCAAAAAATTGTGGTAACACCCTGGAAAGGCAAACAGGTACCCCCCAAATGGGACAATCATGCACGGTCCTGTAAAGCATGTTAAGTTTTCCCCCATCTAAAAGTTAAGCAATAAAATATATGAACTACAGTTGACTTGGTTTCAGGAGAAGCACATCTGAGGATTTATGTTAGTGTTCTCATTTTCAGTCATTACCACGGCTTCTGTAGGCCACCATGCTATTTACTCTGGATTGTGGTAGTGAGGCAGGAAGGCAGACTTGCTCACAATTGGTAATCAACTGTAGTCCTGACTCTTCCCATTTTTCAGGCACAACTTAATCTTTGTATAAATCAGTAGATCAAATAAACAAGAAACTTCCAACAGTGGCAGGAATGTCATTGTAGCTGTGATCTGTCTGAACACAGAACGAATTTCATTTTGGAGAGCTTTCTGAGCCTTTTCTCTGAGTGTACTGTCATTTTTGGCAGTCTTGTCACAATCAATATCAAATTATCATCTTTTAAGGACCTCACCCCTTTCAATATTTGAGAGGACTGCCATCAGTTTCTGAACTGAACTCTTCTATAATAGAAATTCCAGTTGTTCCACCACGTTATTTAGGTATTTCATGAGTTCAGGATGAGTAGCTACAGGCAAGGGTGAGCCCACATTTCTGCACTGGAGTAAAGGTTTCAGGTGGATATAATCCACGCATGTTATATCCTAACATGTTGTCGATGTCAAATAAGAACTCAGCCACAGTTTTACCGCTCCCTTGCACGGTGCTGGGTTACTGTGAGGAGAGCTGCAGGGCCATGTCCAGACCCACAGATGGGGCATGCCCACTCACAGAGGGTGACCGCAGGGCTCACAGCAGCTCCCCGCCATGTATGCACATTGATTTTTTTTTTATTAGTTTCAGGTGCACAAGACAAAGCAAAACTTAGACGTTTATCATTTATATCCCTCACACTGTGTGAACCCGCCTCCCCCCATCCACTATCCCTCTGTACGATCCCCAAATTAATTTTCAAACCCCCATGACCATCTTGTGGTTACCAACTATTTTCTAAACCTCTCACCTTCCCCTTATCCCCACCCCACCGCCCCTCTAGCAACCCTCTGTTTTTCCTCCATGTTTCCAAAACTGTCTCTGATTAGTTCATTCACTTATTCTTTTCTTTAGATTCCGCATATAAGTGAGATCATATGGTATTTGTCTTTCTCTTTCTGACTTATTTCACTTAACATAATGTTCTCTAGGTCCATCCATGTTGTTGCAAATGGTAAGATTTCTTTCTTCTTTATGGCTGCGTAATACTCCATTGTATAAATATACCACAGTTTCTTAATCCAGTCATCTACTGATGGGCATTTCGGTTGTTTCCAGGTCTTGGCTATTGTGTATAGTGCTGCAATAAACATAGGAGTGCATAAAGATTTTTGAATTGGAGTTTTGGATTTCTCCGGATAGATACCTAGGAGTGGGATTGCTGGATCATAAGGTAGTTCCATTTTCAGATTTTTGAGATACCTCCAAACTGTTTTCCATAGTGGCTGCACCAATCTGCACTCCCACCAACAGTGCACCAGCGTTCCCTTTTCTCCGCATCCATGCCAGCACTTGTTGTTTGTTGATTTATTGATGATAGCCATCCTGACTGGGGTGAGGTGGTATCTCATTGTGGTTTTTATTTGCATTTCTCTGATGGTTAGTGAGGTTGAACATTTCTTCATATGTCTGTTTGCCATCTGTGTGTCCTTTTTAGAAAAATGTCTCTTCATGTCCTCTGCCCATTTTTTAATTGGGTTGTTTGTTTTTTTGGAGTTGAGTTGAGTGAGTTTTTTATAAATTTGTGATATTAACCCCTTATCAGATATATCATTGGCAAATATCTTTTCCCATTCAGTAGGATCCCTTTTTGTTTTATTGATGGTTTCCTTTGCTGTGAAAAAGCTTTTTAGTTTGATGTAATCCCACATGTTTATTTTTTTCTTACTTCCCTCGCGCGAGGGGATATGTCAGTAAAAATCTTACTCTGGGTAATGTCTGTGAAGTTTCTTCCTATATTTTCCTCTAGGAATTTTATGGTTTCAGACATTACATTTCAATCTTTAAGCCATTTTGAATTTATTTTTGTATGTGGTGTAAGGAGGTGATCCAGCTTCATCTTTTTGCCTGTGTCTGTCCAGGTTTCCCAACACCATTTATTGAATAGACTGTCTTTACTCCACCGTACTTTCTTGCTTCCATTGTCATAGATTAAATGGCCATATAGGCATGGATTTATTTCTGGACTCTCTATTCTGTTCCATTGATCTATGGGTCTGTTTTTATGCCAGTACCATGCTGTTTTGATTACTTGTAGTATAATTTTTGTAGCCTTGTAGTATAATTTGATGTCAGGTATTGTTATATCTCCCACCTTGTTCTTATTTCTCAAGATTGCTGAGGATATCCGGGGTCTTTTATTGTCACATATAAATTTTAGGGTTATATGTTCTATTTCTGTGAAAAATGTCATTGGTAGTTTGATAGGAATTGCGTTGAATATATATATTGCCTTAGGCAGTATGGACATTTTAACTATATTAATTCTTCCTATCCATGAACATGGTATGTGTTTCCATCTATTTGTATCTTCTTTCATTTCTTTCTTCAGTGTCTTATAATTTTCTGGTACAGATCTTTTACTTCTTTGGTTAAATTTATTCCCAGGTATGTTATAGTCTTTGGAGCGATTGTAAATGGGATTGCTTTTTTAATTTCTCCTTCTAATGTTTTATTATTGGTATATAAACATGCAACTGATTTCTGAATATTAATTTTGTATCCTGCTACTTCACTAAATTCATCTATCAGCTCTAATAGTTTCTTGGTGGAGTCTTTAGGGTTCTCTAAATATAGTATCATATCATCTGTATATAATGACAGTTTTACTTCCTCCTTACCGATTTGGATGCCTTTTATTTCTTTTTCTTGTCTGATAGCTGTGGCTAGAACTTACAGCACTATGTTGAATAGAAATGGAGAAAGTGGGCAACCTTGCCTTGTTCCTGATCTTAAGGGAAATGGTTTTAGCTTTTCCCCATTGAGTATGATGTTAGCTGTGGGTTTATCATATATGGCCTTTATTATGTTGAGATATGATCCCTCTATTCCCACTTTCTTAAGGGTTTTTATCATGAATGGCTGCTGGATTTTATCAAATGCTTTTTCTGCGTCTATTGATATGATCATGTGATTTTTATTTTTCATTTTGTTAATGTGGTGTATCACATTAATTGATTTGCGGATGTTGAACCACACTTGCATAACAGGGATGAATCCCACTTGATCATGGTGTATGATCTTTTTAATGTATTGCTGAATTCTGTTCGCTAATATTTTTTGAGGATTTTTGCATCTATGTTCATTAGCGATATCGGCCTGTAGTTTTCTATTTTTGTTGTGTCTTTGTCTGATTTTGGGATCAGGGTGATAGTGGCTTCGTAAAAAGTGTTTGGGAGTCTTCCCTCCTTCTGGATTTTTTGGAAGAGTTTGAGGAGAATAGGTGATAATTCTTTTTTGAACATTTTGTAAAATTCACCTGTAAAGCCATCTGGTCCAGGGCTTTTGTTTGTTGGGAGATTGTTAATTACTGATTCAATTTCCTTGGTGGTAATCAGTTTATTCAGGTTTTCTGTTTCTTCTTGAGTTAGCCTTGGAAGGTTGTACGCCTCTAGGAAATTGTCCATTTCTTCCAGGTTGTCAAATTTGTTGGCATACAGTTGCTCATAGTAATTTCTTAAAATTTTTTGTATCTCTGCGGTGTCTGTTGTCACTTCTCCTCTTTCATTACTGATTTTATTAATTTGGGTCCTCTCTCTCTTTTTTTTAATGAGTCTGGCTAAAGGTTTGTCGATTTTGTTTATCTTCTCTAAGAACCAACTCTTGGATTCATTGATCTTTTGTATTGTTTTTCTGGTTTCTATTTCATTTATTTCCGCTCTGATCTTTATTATCTCCTTCCTTGTACTCCCTTTGGGCTTATTTTGTTGTTCTTTTTCCAGATCCCTTAAGTGTGAAGATAAACTGTTGATTAGTGATGTTTCTGGTTTCTTTAGGTAGGCCTGCAATGCTATGAACTTCCCTCTTAGGACTGCTTTCGCGGCATCCCATAGATTTTGGGTCATTGTATTTTCATTTTCGTTTGTCTCGAGATATCTTTTGATTTCTTCCTTGATCTCCTTCTTGACCCATTCATTATTTAGTAACATATTATTCAGCCTCCATGAATTTGTGTGTCTTCCAGTTTTTTTTCCTGTAGTTCATTTCTAATTTCATAGCACTGTGGTCAGAGAAGACAATTGGTATGATTTCAATTTTCTTAAATTTATCCAGACTTGCTTTGTGGCCTAACATATGGTCTATCTTGGAGAATGTTCCATGTGCACTTGACAAGAATGTGTATTCTGCAGCATTGGGGTGGAATGCTCTGAAAATATCGATTAAATCCAAGTGGTCCAATGTGTCATTTAAGGCTGTTGTTTCCATATTGATTTTCTGTCTGGAAGACCTGTCCCTTGTAGTCAGAGGTGTGTTGACGTCCCCTACTATGATAGTGTTACTGTTGATCTCTGTCTTTATGTCAGCCAATATCTGTTTTATATATTTATATGCTCCTATGTTGGGTGCATAAATGTTTACTAGGGTTATGTCCTCTTGTTGAATCGATCCCTTTATTATTATATAGTGCCCATCTTTGTCTTTTATTATTTTCTTCATTTAGAAGTCTATTTTGTCAGAAATAAGTATTGCAACTCCAGCATTTTTCTCATTTCCATTTGCATGAAATGTCTTACTCCAACCCTTCACTTTCAGTCTTTTGATCTGAGGTGAGTCTCTTGTATACAGCATATACAAGGGTCTTGCTTTCTTATCCACTCAGCCACCCTATGTCTCTTGATTGGAGCATTTAAACCGTTTACATTTAAAGTGATTATTGATAGGTACATAGTTTTCGCCATTTTTAAATTTGTGGTTAGATTGTTTTCATCTTTCTTCTTTTTACAGAAGTCCTTTTAGTATTTCTTGCAATGCTGGGTTGGTGGTAATGAATTCCTTTAGCTTATTCTTTTCTGGGAAGCTCTTTATCTCTCCGTCATCTTTAAATGATAGCCTTACTGGATAAAGCAACCTAGGTTGTAGGCCTGTGTTTTCCATCACTTTGAGTATTGTAAGAGACTGTTAGCATAAGGACTGCCACTTTACGGTTAAGATAGGGTTAACAGCCCTGGCAGCCCTGAGCTCAAGTTAGCATGAGAACTGCTACTTTAAAGTCAGAGTAAGATTAACAGCCTTGAGCTTAAAACAACCTAATGGCCTTGCTATTAGTTCCAAGATGTGGGCATAGAGACCAGATGTTTTGTCTCCTGATATGGAAGCTTTTGAAGCGTATCTATTGTAAACTCTTTGAAGTATAGCACAACCTGTACTCCCTAAGACTTTAGAAATTACTAAGCACCTTAGAACTGCTATAAAAACCCCTAGCTTTGTAGGCTAGGGGTCCTTGTTAAAACCCGCTGTGTCGGGCAGAGACGGGGACCCCAGCTAGATGGAAATAAACCTCACTGTGTGACTTGCATTATCGTGTGTGTCTCTGTCTTTCTGAGGGGTGAAAGATTCTCGGACTTAACATTTGGGGGCTCGTCCAGGATCACCCCCCTCAGAGAAACAGACAACTCCCGATACCGAGGTTTACATAGGGAACCGCGGTAAGAGGTTTGGCCACCTCTGATTGGAGGAAGTCTGAAACAGGGCTCCCCAGTCTTAATCAGGGAGGGCTGAAACAGGTCCTCGGCCAGAGGCTGAAACAGGTCTCTGCTTAGTCTGGTCTCTGCTTGGTCTGGTCTTTTTGAGAATTCTCACAGGAAGGAAGGAGCGGGTTACGACCCTGGAGGCTCCAACTCTGGAAGTCGTGGGAGACGTCCCCGACGAGAAGGTGGCACAACGGCGTCCGCAGTGGACGCCGTTTGGACGGGCCCGGGGTAAGGATCCTGAGTATGGTGTGATTGAAACGGCGCCTGTGGATGTAGTGTGGTTGACCGGCCGGTAGGTGTTGAAAAGTCCTGTGAGAAGTTGTGTATTTTCTGGCATTGTGTTTTCGGTCCTTTCTTTTGTCTTTTCCTGGTTTCTCTTTATAACCATTATGGGACAGGCTCAAGTAACACCTAAGACTCTGTTCCAGAACTTTTTCCTGACATCCGCGCCAAAGCTCGTGATTATGGCGTGGAAGTGAAAAAAGGTAAGTTTAATACCTTCTGCTCTGCAGAGTGGCCTACTTTTAATGTGGGCTGCCCCCCCCCAGGGGACTTTTTCTCTAGACATCATTAAGAAGGTCCGAGAGATTGTTAATCGGCGCCACCTGGGCCAATATCCCTATATTATGGTATGGCAAGCCTTAGTGGAGAGTCCTCCCTCCTGGCTTAAACCCTTTGTCCCCGATAAGCTGGAAGACACCCCCCCCCCCAAGGTCCTGACTGTTTCAGAACCCTCCTGCCAGCCGGTGGGGCCCATGGCTAGCCCAAAACTCCCGGAGAAGCCGGCCCAAAAACCCATCCTACAGGAAGGGTCAAACATATATCCCTCCCTGATAGACCTAGATTTTGAAGAGAATCCCCCCCTTACGCGCCGGCGCCACTCCAGCCTGAGGCCGCCACCGCTTCTGAGCTTCCTCATTCAACGGCTCCCTCTACCCCGGCTCCCCCTGCCTCAGCCCAAGGACCGGCGAGGAGATTGAGGTCTCGTAGACACCGGGAAGGAACTCCAGAGGAGGAGCCATCCTCCTCCACCTCCGCGGGGGCGCCAATTCTCCCTGTGCGAGCCCTAGGAGGGACTGGCCCAGATGGGGAGCGTGCATACCAGTATTGGCCCTTTTCAAGCAGTGATCTGTACAACTGGAAAGCCCAAAACCCTTCTTTTTCTGAGGACCCGAAAGGTTTAACTGACCTGTTTGAGTCTGTCATGCACACGCACTGTCCCACTTGGGATGATTGCCAGCAGCTTCTTAAGACTTTATTCACCACCGAAGAGCACGAGCGGATCCTCACCGAGGCCAGAAAGAATGTCCCCAGCGACAATGGACGACCAACGACTCTACCGAACCTGATCGATGAGCGCTTTTCCCTGAACAGACTGGATTGGGATTATGGGGACTCAGAAGGTAAGGAGCATCTCCGAGTTTACCGCCAGACTCTTATGGCAGGTCTCCGAGCGGCGGCACGCCGCCCCACCAATCTGGCCAAGGTAAAAGCTATAATGCAAGGGGAAAATGAAAGCCCGGCCTTGTTTTTGGAGCGCCTCTATGATGCTTATAGGCAGTACACCCCATTGGATCCCCTAGCAGAGGAGAACCAGTCGGCTGTAATTATGTCCTTTATAAACCAGGCTGCCCCAGATATAAGAAAGAAATTATATAAACAGGAGGGACTAGGAGAGATGTCTATTCGGGATTTGATGAAAGTAGCGGAAAGAGTCTTCAACACTCGAGAGACTCCTGAAGAAAGGGAAGATAGAATTAGGAAAGAAAATCAGGAATTACAGGAACCAATCAGGAAGGAAGACAGAGAACATCCGAGTAAGGAGAATAGGAGGCAGCAGAGGGAGATGGCCAAGATCTTGTTGGCAGGCATACAAGGTACAGTCAGGGAAAGACCGAATCCGGCCGGGCCAGCCCGACCGTGGAGGCCGCGCCCCCAACTGGATAGGAGACAATGTGCCTACTGTAGAGAGTATGGACATTGGAAGAGGGAGTGCCCCAAGAATCAGGGCCAGACCAGGCAGGACGCACGAGTTCTGCTGGCAGGGATGGACAGTGATTAGATGGCCAGGGACAGCCCCTCCATATTTTGACCCTGTCTCTTGCGGATGAACATCGCCTGTTTGCCCTGCAAAACAAACCCTACAACCTTCCCCCTTCTGGATGGCCCCATGAGATGGACTATTGGGTTAAAACGTACCCTCAGGCGTGGGCAGAAATAGTGGGTGTAGGTCGAGCGGTCCGCCAAGCACCAGTAGTAGTTGAACTTAAAGCCTCGGCTCAGCCTGTCTGGATCCGCCAGTACCCCATGTCCTCTGAAGTGCGAAAAGGGATTGCCCCACACATTAACCGTCTCCTGGAAGCTGGAATACTAAAACCCTGCCATTCTGCTTGGAACACCCCACTCCTCCCCATTAAGAAGCCGGGGGGGGGGGGAACGATTATAGGCAGTCAAGGACCTGAGGGAAGTGAATAAGAGGGTTGAAGACATCTACCCCACGGTCCCTAACCCATATACCTTACTAAGTCATTTACCCCCTTCACATATTTGGTATTCTACCTTAGACCTAAAAGATGCATTTTTTAGCATAGCCCTGGCACCTAACAGCCAACACATTTTTGCCTTCGAATGGCATGATGCCAATTCGGGAAACCCCGGGCAGCTGACCTGGACTAGACTACCACAGGGCTTCAAGAACTCTCCAACTCTGTTTAATGAAGCCCTAAATCAGGATTTGGACTCATTTCACCAGAGCCATACTTCAGTTACGCTCCTGCAGTATGTAGATGATTTGCTCCTGGCGGCCCCATCTGAAGCCGAATGCCGGCAGGCCACTGGAGACCTCCTCCAAGAGCTGGGGCAGCTAGGCTATCGGGCCAGTGCAAAGAAGGCCCAAATATGCAAGCAAACAGTCATCTATCTAGGATATAAGCTGCAAGAAGGAACTAGGTGGTTGACAGAGGCCATTAAAGAAACTATTCTTAGACTTCCAGTCCCGACCTCAGCCCGAGAGGTCCGTGAGTTTTTAGGGACGACAGGCTACTGCCGGCTGTGGATTCTGGGGTATGCTGAAATAGCGAAGCCTCTGTATGATGCAACCAAGGACAAGGTCCCTTGGGCCTGGGGGGCAGACCAACAGAAGGCATATGAAAAACTCAAGGTCGCCCTCTTAAGAGCCCTGGCCCTGGCATTGCCAGATCCCCTGAAGCCCTTCACTCTTTTCGTTGATGAGAGAAAGGGAATAGTGAAAGGGGTGCTGATGCAGCGCCTGGGGCCTTGGAAACGTCCGGTTGCCTATTTATCTAAGAAGTTAGATCCAGTTGCAGCAGGATGGCCCCCATGCTTAAGGATTATCGCAGCGGTGGCCCTAATGGTGAAGGATGCAGATAAACTCACTTTCGGGCAGCATCTGAAGGTGGTGACCCCCCATGCCATAGAGGGGGTCCTGAAATGTCCCCCTGGTAGGTGGATGACCAATGCCCGCCTAACCCATTACCAAGGACTCTTGCTAGACACACCCCGGATTGTCTTCGCTGACCCCACCGCTCTGAATCCAGCCACCCTGCTGCCAACCCCAGATCTGGAAGCTCCTCTGCATGATTGCCAAGAGATCATGGCAGATCAAGTGCGCCCCGACCTCCAGGACGCCGCATTACCTAACAGTGAGTTGGTATGGTACACTGATGGAAGCAGCTTCATTATAGACGGTGTGCGGAGGGCGGGCGCGGCAGTGGTAGACCAAGGTGGGAGCATTATTGGGAGTGCCTCGCTTTCCCCGGGGACCTCAGCCCAGAAGGCCGAACTGATCACACTGGCGGAAGCGCTGGAAGGGGCCAAAGGGAAGCGAGTGACTATCTACACCGATAGCCGCTACACGTTTAGCACTATTCATGTGCATGGCGCCATCTACCGGGAGAGAGGCTTTGTTACAACAGAAGGAAAAGTTGTGTGCAATCTTCCTGAGATACAGAGACTGCTGATGGCCGTGCAAATGCCCAGGGCAGTTGCAGTCGTCCACGTCCCGGGCACCAGACTGCACGGACTCTGGAAGCTGAAGGAAACCGGCGAGCAGATGAAGCCGCCAAGATAGCGGCAATGGCTTCACCAGCATCAGCTTTAGCCCTCAACCTGCCCACACCCGAGCTCCCGCGCCTGCCACCGTGACCTGACTACACTCCGGAAGACCTGCGATGGATCCAGAGCCACCACTGTCCGGAGTCTGATCAGCAGGGGTGGCATCGGGATGCAGAAGGAAGATTGATACTGCCGGCACAGTTAGTACTGTTTCTTCTTTCCAACCTGCACCAAGCCACCCACTTGGGAAAAAAGAAGTTGCTGTCAATTCTCAAGTCTGCCCGCCTCCAGTTTCCCCTACAAGCAGCTCAGATCCAAGTGATCGTAGATCGGTGCATTGGGTGCCAGGCTATGAAACCCAGTAGAAAAGGACCCCAACATACAGGTACGAGGATACGGGGAAGGGCACCGGGACGGAGTTGGGAAGTGGATTTCACTGAGGTAAAGCCGGGAAAGTTTGGGTATAAGTACTTACTAGTAATGGTTGACACATTTTCAGGCTGGGTGGAAGCCTTCCCCACAAAACGGGAAACTTCCCAAGTTGTTGCTAAGGTGTTATTAGAAGAAACCCGAAGTTTTAAGCTCCGATAACGGCCCAGCTTTCATCAGTAAAGTCCTACATGGGCTAGCCCGAGCTATGGGGACCAATTGGAAGTTACATTGTGAATATAATCCCCAGAGCTCAGGGCAAGTAGAGAGAATGAATCGTACTTTAAAGGAGACCTTATCCAAACTGGCCATCGAGACTGGCGGGGACTGGGTGACCCTCTTACCTTATGCCATTTTCCGGGTCCGGAACTCACCATATGTACATGGTCTGACACCTTTCGAAATTCTATACGGGGCACCACCCCCCATTATTGCCCGGACTCTCTCGGATCTGGACCCCAATGTAGCCCCAAGTTATCTGGCCAGTTTAAAAGCCCTGCAAGGGGTCCAGCATGAGATATGGCCTCTAGTGCATTCCCTATATGAAGTTAAAGACGCACCAAACCCGGAACATGGCATCGTTCTGGGAGATTGGGTATGGGTGAAGAGACACAGGTCCCGAACACTGGAGGAAAGATGGAAAGGTCCTTATGTGGTTATTCTGGTTACCCCCACTGCCTTAAAGGTTGACGGCATCGGGCCTTGGGTCCATCACTCTCACGTGCGCCGAGCCAACCAGCTGGAGCAGACACAAGCTGAAGAATGGACTGTGCGGCAGCACCCTGATAACCCTCTGAAGCTGCAACTCTTCAGGCCTCGAGGAAGCGTCAAGCCCCCTGAATCCGCCAACGATGGAGCAGCTGCTAGTCCTGCTTCTACTCAACAGCTGGGAGAAAAGCCACGCGGGGATCAACCCACACCAACCCCATAAGCTGACCTGGACCCTAACGGACGGACAGACCCAAACAACCCTTAATAGCACTACACATACTGCCCCAGTCAATACGTGGTGGCCAGACTTGTTTTTTGACCTGCGTGACATTTTTGGCTTTAAACGTGGACGGTAGTACGACTACTCAGTCAGGTCCAAGCAGGCCTTAATCGACACCTCTCAAGGACATAGTGCACAAGGGTTTTGGGCTTGTCCAGGGAACCTCAGAAACAATTGGAAAACCTGTGGCGGCCCAGACCACTACTATTGTGGTAACTGGAGTTGTGTCACCTCCTATGACGGGCCTCGACAGTGGGACGTTGGGAATAAAGATCTTGTCAAATTCTCCTTTAGGGACCCCCACAACCAGGTACCCCAGGTACGTGTCCAATTTAATCAAGACGCGGCACAGAAAGAGCATGGTTGGTTGTCAGGATTAACTTGGGGGTTCCAATTAGATATAGGTCATTGGGCATGGATGGGCCCCCACCCCGGCGGTCTTCTGACTATTCGACTGTCGGTCGAAACAATTAGCACTCAGATAGGTCCAAATAAAGTACTGGCCCCTCTTATCCCTACCAAGACCCCGGGACTATCAAGGGATAAAGACACCACAAGAAAAGTCGAAGGAACCCAGCCCGAGACCCCTGTAACTCCTTCGACCCCTGTTACACAGGCTACTGAAGACTCATTACGGAAACTGATGCGCACTGTATATGAGGCCCTTAATGCCACCAGTCCTAACCTCACAACTTCCTGTTGGCTGTGCTATGACATTAAGCCCCCGTTCTATGAGGCAATTGGGCTTAATGCCACTTACACCGCCTCTAACAGTAAGAACCCCTCTCAGTGTTCATGGGGGGATCGTAAAATTGGCTTAACCTTGCAACTAGTAAGTGGCAATGGAACCTGTTTAGGGAGAGTGCCCCGGGCTAAGCTAAATCTATGTGCCTCCATAGATCATACCCCTAGATGGAAAAGTGACATCAAATGGTTCATCCCCAATACTAATGGATGGTGGATATGTTCAAAGACTGGCCTCACCCCGTGCCTATCTACCTCGGTCTTCAATGCCTCCAATGAATTCTGTGTCCTGGTAGCTGTATTGCCCCGTGTTCTCTATCACCCTGAGGAGAGTATGTATTTACATTGGGATAGTGACACAAGTGTGAGAAGTAAAAGAGAACCCATCACTGCCCATTGCCACTCTGTTCAGTTTAGGAATAGCCGGAGCCGGGACCGGCATAGCTTCCCCAGCTACTCAACAATCAGGAATGACCTCCCTGAGAGCGGCCATAGATGAGGATATAGAAAGACTAGAAACCTCTATTAGTCATTTAGAAAAGTCGCTCACCTCCCTATCCGAAGTAGTACTCCAGAATAGAAGGGGACTTGATTTGTTGTTCCTCCAACAAGGTGGATTGTGTGTTGTGCTGGGGGAAGAATGCTGTTTTTATGCTGACCATACTGGGGTAGTAAAAGAATCTATGGCAAAAGTTAGAGAAGGGCTAGCCAAGAGAAAACGTGAAAGAGAAGCTCAAGAAAACTGGTTTGAAACTTGGTTCAATAGATCCCCCTGGTTCACCACTTTAGTATCAACCTTAGTAGGCCCAATTCTTTTACTTGTACTTATTTTAACCTTTGGCCCTTGCATATTAAACAAGCTTATTAATTTTGTAAAAGATCGTGTTAATACTGTCCAGCTCATGGTCCTCGGACAACAATATGAAAGAGTGCCCGCCCCTAGAGACCTCAGCTGGCCCATAAATGAGCAAGATTCCTCATTATGAACAACAAACAGGGGGGAATGTAAGAGACTGTTAGCATAAGGACTGCCACTTTACGGTTAAGATAGGGTTAACAGCCCTGGCAGCCCTGAGCTCAAGTTAGCATGAGAACTGCTACTTTAAAGTCAGAGTAAGATTAACAGCCTTGAGCTTAAAACAACCTAATGGCCTTGCTGTTAGTTCCAAGATGTGGGCATAGAGACCAGATGTTTTGTCTCCTGATATGGAAGCTTCTGAAGCGTATCTATTGTAAACTCTTTGAAGCATAGCACAACCTGTACTGCCTAAGACTTTAGAAATTACTAAGCGCCTTAGAACTGCTATAAAAACCCCTAGCTTTGTAGGCTAGGGGTCCTTGTTAAAACCTGCTGTGTCGGGCAGAGACGGGGACCCCAGCTAGCTGGAAATAAACCTCGCTGTGTGACTTGCATTATCGTGTGTGTCTCTGTCTTTCTGAGGGGTGAAAGATTCCCGGACTTAACATAAATAAAGCAACCTAGGTTGTAGGCCTTTGTTTTCCATCACTTTGAGTATCTCCTTTAGCTTATTCTTTTCTGGGAAGCTCTTTATCTCTCCGTCATCTTTAAATGATAGCCTTGCTGGATAAAGCAACCTAGGTTGTAGGCCTTTGTTTTCCATCACTTTGAGTATTTCCTGCCACTCCCTCCTGGCCTTCAATGTTTCTGCAGAAAAGTCATTTGATAGTCTTATGGGAGTTCCCTTGTATGTAACCCTCTGTCTTTCTCTTGCTGCTTTTAGGATTCTCTCTTTGTCTTTAACCTTTGCCATCTTAACTATAATGTGTCTTGGTGTGGACCTGTTTGGGTTTATCCTGGTTGGAACTCTCTGCACTTCCTGGGCTTGTATGTTGGTTTCCTTAATCAGGTTAGGGAAGTTTTCAGACATTATTACTTCAAATATGTTCTCAATCCCTTGTTTTTTCTCTTCACCTTCTGGTATTCCTATGATGCGCATGTTGTAGCACTTGATGTTATCCCAGAGGTCTCTTAAACCATCTTCATTGTTTTTTATTCTTTTTTCTTTCTGTTGTTCTGTTTGGGTGATCTCTGCTAACTTGTCTTCTGTCGCTGATTCGATCCTCTGCTTCATCTAACCTGCTGTTAATTCCTTCAAGTGAGTTCTTTATTTCAGTAATTGTGTTCTTTAATTCTAACTGGTTGTTCATTATGATTTCTACATCCTTCTTGATGTCCTCTCTAAGCTCCCTAAACATTCTTATCATCAGTATTCTGAACTCTGTCTCTGATAGGTTGGTTACCTCTGCTTCATTTGGTTCCATTTCTGGAGGTTTCTTCTGTTCTTTTATTTGGGACATGTTCCTTTGTTTCCTCATTCTGGCTGACTCTCTGTGTTTGCTTCAATGTATTAGGTAGATCCCCTGGAGTTCTTAGTTCTTGCTGGGTTAGTATGTAGTATGTGTCCTTTATATTTCACTTGCACTACTTCATTCTTCTCCTCTGCGTGTGCTCCAAAAGTGACTCTTGTGTTGTGTATATTGTCCTGTTAAAGAAGATCTTTAATTGCTTTTCGCTTGTGAGTAGGTGGGATTGACTCCTAGGCTGACTAGTTGTGAGACTTGGCTCTGCCGCCGCAGGGTGTTCTGCTGCGTGAGGGTTGATCGCTTAAATGTGGTTTGGCCTCTATGGGCTCTTGTGCCTGTAAAGAATCCCCTCTGGGTGTGTCGCTTGTAGGTCAAACCCCGTAGTACTCTGGTTTGGTCTGGAGTTGGCCGCTGGGTATGTTGAATCTTGTGCCTCTTAAGCTGGGCACTGGTAGGGCAATTTCAGAACAAAGCAAATCACCAAGCACAACAACAAAGAAAAAATCAAATACATTCACATGTTAAAATAAGCGACAACCCCCACTCAACACAGGCAAAGATATCAAAGATATAAAGACAAATCAAAACAGAACAAAAAGCAGCTCCAGTCGTGGCTTAAGCCCACCAAGTAATCTCCAGGTTGTTCTCTGCTGGAGCACAGAGTCCCCTGCGTATTGTGCAGGTAGAGCCGGTCACCTGGTGCCCAGAGTGACGTTGGGGCTGCAGCTTCAGATGCATGGCGCGAGGGGTCTGGACGGTAGTTTTTACAAAGCCAGTGCAGTTTCTGCCCTTGCCTACACATATGCACACTGAGAGTAGCACTACCAGCCCTGTGTCCAGTTCTCCTGAGTCTTAGGACCCCTCTTCCCTGTGTGTGTGTGGTGGGCGGGAGATTTCTCAGCTGCTGAAAGCTGGGAGCTGTGTCTGCAGCTTACTGCTGATCCCTGGGATTGCCTCCGCTGATGTAATTGCCCGCCCTAGGCAGGCCAGAAAGGGTGGGGGCTGGGGATGGAGGAGTCCCCTCTCTCCTAGGCTAGCAAAAACCACACTCCTCTCAGCCTCCTCCCTGGGCCAGAGCCACCCGCCAGTCTTCCCAGAGCCTGAGCACCAAGGTTCCTCTGTAATCTGACACTGCTCCTCAGTTCAGGGGCCAGTTCAAGTCTCTGGAAGGGTGTGGGTAGGACTGGAAGAGCGGGGGGAGGGGCCCGGGTATGGAGTTTGTGTCCTTTGTCCGGACTAAGGCTTAACTGGAGGTATCAGCTGAGGTTATTGCCTCAAATGCTAGCTATGCGGTGGGAGAGGTCTGCTGTGGGACGCAGG
Source organism: Rhinolophus sinicus (assembly GCF_036562045.2). Classification (NCBI taxonomy): domain Eukaryota; kingdom Metazoa; phylum Chordata; class Mammalia; order Chiroptera; family Rhinolophidae; genus Rhinolophus; species Rhinolophus sinicus. Next base: position 62,275,279 of record NC_133762.1, read on the forward strand.
GTAAAGAGTCCACCTCCTGGCTTTTGTGTTCTCTCTTTTGTCCTGGGAACACCCGTGTCTCTGCAGCTGCGGAAGTGGTTGCCCCGCCCTAGGCCAGCCAGAAAGGGTGGGGGCTGGGGATGGAAGGAGGGGTCTTCTCTTTCCCAGCCCAGCTGTCTTACACTCTCCCGCAGGACAGAAAAGGTGGTGGCTGGGGACGGAAGATTCCCCCCTCTCCCAGCCCAGCTCCTAGCCTCCTCCCTGGGCCAGAGCCGCCCGCCTGTCTTCCCGGAGCCCGGGCACCAAGGCTCCTCTGTAATCTGCCACTGCTCCTTAGTGCAGGGACCAGATCAAGTCTCTGGAAGGGCGGGGGTAGGGTCAGAAGAGCGGGGGGAGGGGCCCAGGTATGGAGTTTGTGTCCTTTGTCTGGACTAAGCCTTAACTGGAGGTATCAGCTGAGGTTATTGCCTCAAATGCTGGATATGCTGCCCCCGCAGGGGGAGAGGTCCGCTGTGGGACACAGGGCAAAGAGCCCACCTCCTGGCTTCCGCGCTCTCCTCCGTCCTGGGATCTCCTGCGTATCTGTAGCCGTGGATGTGGGCTGGATTTTCACAGGCACAGGTGCGGAGCAGATTTCCACAGCCCGAGGAGGGTGAGGGCTGAATATCTACAGCCACAGGTACGGGGGCAAGTCCCCACAGCACAGGTGTGGACCACGATTCCACCCCGCGTCCCCACTGCTGCAGGTGCGGTGCGTCTCCACTCCGCTCCCTTCCTTCTTCCCCTGCTCGCCCAATTTTCCCCACCTGCAAGTAATCCCTGCACGAGTCTCTTCGCTATTCTGCATGACGTGATGAGCAGAGAGTCCTTTGATGGGTTATAAGCGTCCCGTTTCTCTCTTATACTCTTAAGATCCATACAGGAATTGGAGGCCGCACGTTACTCTTTCCAAGTGACAGGCTTCCACTTGGCAAAGTGGAACGAGACTGTTTTACAGTCTTATCTTCGTCCTTAGACAATGTCTTCCTGGAAGCACTCTGTATTAGATCTTCACCCACAAGCCATTTCTTCATTTTAGCGTGATTTGACAACTGGACATGTGGGAGAGGCCATATTCGGGAAACAGATATTTGAAATCTGGAAATTATTTCTTCTTGGAATGCTATTCAAATTACCATAAAACATTGGTCGTTCAGTAAAAGGCTGATGGCATGATAATTTATTCTTATCAGATGCATTAATTACAGGCTTATTTTCGAAGTCTTATTTGGGAAGGCATTTATTGACTGAGACCTAAATAACGCAACATGATATCCCTAAACCTTCTTTAAAAATTATGGGGTGTTAAGTGAGGGAATTAAGAGACTTCTAAGAGGTGACTGCTGGTCATTTTGTGCAGTAAAGACATGAAGCAGTATAAAATCAAGTGCAGATGTTGTGTGGCAAAGGCGATGACAGTAAGGAGTGTATTTTTGAGACTCCTGATGATTTTATCTTTGTTCTTGATTCTGAGTCATTCAAGGCTCCACATTCTGAGACTCTACTACAGTACAGATGACATTTATGGCAACTGAATTTAGTTCAGAGTTGATACTGGTTTTGGGCAGGACTGTTCTCAGTCAACTTCCTTCATAACCAAACTATATTATCTTATTCATGGAGATTGATGATCTCACAGCCAAACTGGAAACTGCGTCTTCAGAATGTCTACATCTGCTTGGAAAAAATCAATCTCTTTAACAGGAGTTATTATCTATGAAAGGAATACAAAAGAAATGTGAAAAATTACAGAATAAAAATAAGGAGTTGAGAATTATTAAACCTCAAATGTCATATGGCCAATGAATACAGTACAAAAGAGTGAAGTAGAACGGTATAAACGAGATATTTTGAAGAACAAGCAAGACAAGCTGTCGTAAAAAATTGAAAGAAGTTGATCTATTTTTACAGATTCATTTGTTGATCTTTAATGTGCCTTAATTCATTACACTGCAAACTACATTTTGAATATATACATTGTATGCGATTCATCCACTTCCCTTAATAGCTGCTGCTGCTGCTGTTTTCAGGTTTTTTGTTGTTGTTGTTTTGTTTTTGAGATTTGTGGAAGGAAGGTGGCATTTTGTTGTGCGGGAGACCCTGCTCGCTGAGCCATTTTTCAGGCGGGGCGGCCTGTGGGGTCTCTGCTCCTGCTCCCCACACAAGAACGCAGGATATGGTGAGGCCAAAAAGGAACACCCACGGAGCTATAGGTAGGGGAGTCATACCACTATGGTCTCACTGGAGGCTGGGCCCACTGGACGCGCGACCTGCTGTCTGCTCCTCCGCCAACCGACCAACCGACTCTCCTCCACTCTCCTCGACTCTGTTCCTCGACTCTCTTCCGCTCTCCTCGGCTCTCCTCCGTAGCTGCAGCAGTTGTACTAGCGGCCAATCGGCTAACCGGCCACAGCCGACGGCCATCCACCACCCAAGCCAGCACCTTTCCACGTGAGGCCGAAAGCCTGTAAACTACTTTCTGGGGCTCTGTCCCCACGCATTTGTTTCTCCCCTTAGATATTTCAGTGTCCATCATTATTATCACTAAAATGATCTTTGAGAATCATTCTTTCTAGAGAATCATTTTATTTTTAAGAGCAGTTGATATTAAACAAGACTATTAGGAAGTGAAGAAAAAAGGTGATTTAAAAATTGCAAAATTGCACCATACTCTTGGATTTTTAAGTTATATTGCTCGATTTTTAAAATTTGAAATTGATTCTATTATTTGAATAATCAGATGACATGAGTACTAATAGAAGAATGATTCAATTTTATTTTCATATTTCAGATTTAATTCCGTTGATATGGATGATAAATATATTAAACTTCAGCTTTTTTTTTCACATTTAAACTTACTTTCCAAATCATTGAAAGGAGAGTGACTTTACTTGCAAAGTACTAAAGGAACCAAATGTTCTATAATTATTTTTAAAGTGTATCCTGTTGATTGGCTTTAGGCACAAGCAGCTGCTCAAGAAAATTTGGACCCATTAAATGAGTATAACAATATTTCTATCAGAAGTCAAATGGAACTCGGAAGTAAAGGTCTGGAGTCTGATCTCTCCAAAGTGAAAACTTCTCAAGATTCTTGTGCAGTAGAATTGAAAAAATATAAGCAAGCCTACCTGGAAGAACAAAAACTTAGAATATCATTGGCAAATAAACTAAACACATAAGTCAAAACACATAGAGAAGATCAGTTAAGCTCATTAATTTGCCTCTAAAGTATAATTTTGATCCAGCCAGGTTCATGCGATTAGAAGGAAGTGAAAGCGAAGTAAATAGTATAATTTGGGGAAATGATGCTAGTAAATGAACTTAACCTTTACAATGTTAGTCCAGGACATTTGCTTCTCTCCCCCATTTTTTGTTTCACATGACTGTATTTTTCCCACTGAATGTTTTCATAAAGTCAGCCTGATCTACTAGTCTTTAAGCAAAGTGTTTTGGAAACTTTATAAATTAGACAGTGCTATTATTATAAAATTTCTTGTCAGAATTCCCCTAAATCGTTTCTAACGAGTTTAACTATTTTGGGGAAGATAACACTAAACCCAGATGGTTAAGTACTCTGCACATTCTGGCTCTTGGTAAATGCACTTTCTTGATTGTGATCTGTGTTATTACCACTACAGGTGGTTTTGAGAAAAACTGTTTTTTCTAGTCTTTCTGCTCTACACAAAGGTATACATGTTAAATAGGGAAAGATTAACAGAGGGCTAAAAGTCAGCATAATTGACAAGGTGGCTAAAAATAATAAGGTGGTCTGCCTGCCTGAGGGGCTGTGTGGAAGACAGAAAGGGCAGGTCCCGCCTCCAAAGCCTTGGTGACAATGTTATAAGCTAAAGCCTCTGGAGCTGTTTTAATTGTTTTGATAACCAACCAGGCTCTCTTGTTCCCCACTAGAGGCTGTTGCTCTAAATGATGCCTCAGTGCCAAATGGTCACTAATTTCTCCAGGGTAATGAGAGTATTTTCCAAGGGCGGTGACAGCAAATGCTTGAAAATATCTTTGTGGGATTTTTAAAAGTCTCTAACCTGGTTTACTAAGTATGTCTCAGTGCAGTGCTCCAGAATCATACTACGAGTTCAGCCATTGCAGAAGGCAGCAAGTATTACCTGTGAAGCCATCTACATCTCTGAGAGCCCTTTCTCTCCCTCCCTGCTTTGAATTTCTTCTTAGTCTGGCATCCCCATAGAAATATATGTGCTTGTTTAGAATAATTTTAAACCTATATTTGGGCATAGTAGGTGTGCCCCGACACATTTTCAGTGTTAAAATGCTGTTTAATGGGAAATTCCTTTTACTATTTATTATGGCAACTTGAAAAAAATGCAAGTCATTCAGGAAAAATAAAATTCAAAGCTTTGTGTTTTACAATCTTCACAGTGCTGATGAAAGGCTGGCAGAGGCCAGAACCAATCTTCTCACAAAGGAACAGCAGAACCAGTTTCTCAGCACTGCTCTGAGGAGGCCAGTCCTGGAGCCACCTTGCGTTGGAAGTTTGAATACTAAGTTACTCCGCAGTGGGAATCCTGCTCCAAGAGAAAACTTGGTGATTCTGAAGTCAACTGCACAGGCTTCAATTGATAGCCTGGAGGCTTATGGTACCAAGGTTAGTTACATTAGCTTCTTTCCCTTGGGTTTCAGATTTCTTTCTTTTTTATTTCTTTGATAGAATTCTTGTTTTGTTTTGTCTTATATATTCACTGGGGTGATATTGGTTAGTGAAATCATATAGGTTTCAAGTGTACATTTCCATAATACATCATCTGTATATTTCACTATGTGTTCATCCCCCCGTCAGTTCTCCTTCCATCGCCGTATATTTGACCCCCTTTTCCCTCTTCTACCTCTCTCTCTTTCCCCTCACCCACTAAGTGTTGTCTGTGTTTATGAGTTTTTGTTTCTTTCTTTCTTTGTCTTTGGTGAAATTTTGAGTTGTTTCATTGACTAATGCACATGGGGTAAAAGTCATAATTATGTGTGCTAATAATATACATACAAAGGAGACAGAAATTTTACAATCTTTTTTTAAGTCCCTAGATCTCTCCTGTGTTAAGATTTATTATTATTTAGTAAATGTAACTAAAGTGATGCATTTAAAATTCTTGAAAATTTGCCTTTAAATTTTATTTTAGGTGTTAAATATCATTGCCTAATAACCAATGGTATGCTTTGAGATGCTTTGGCTTACTTCTTAATTGGTTTTAGTTGGAGATGATTCATAATAATTTTAAAGTTTTGTGCATCCCAGTGTTTCCTCCCCTAAGCGTAAGTGAATGATGGACGTCCAAACACTTAACCACAAGGGGATGTTTATTATTAAATGAAACGGATGTAATCCTTTTTATGAATTTGGCAAACTTGTAATACTGAAAAAGATTAATCTCTGTTTTTATGGTTAAAGTTATCTTCTAACAAGAGAGTATATCCTTAATTTTTATTTTGTTCATAGCATTATCTATTTCAGTGTTTTAAAATGAGTTGCTTTGCAATTGTACATATTCTAAATAGGGACATTAAGCAAATATTTGAATTTTTAAAATGAAGTTCACTTATGTCTATATGTCTTGACATCATTTGAGTAATTGATGAGTAGGATGGCAATGCTAGGGAATCTTTAATCACAACTTGTTTTCTTCGTGTGACGTGGTTATTAAAAATAGTCATTCTTGAGTTCTTCACCAGCAAGATTTCTGTTTGGCTCTTTTTCATAGTTTCCATCTCTTTGATAAAGTATTCCTTCTGGTCATTAATTTTACTCCTGAACTCATTGAACTGCCTTGTGAGTGTTGTTATATCTGTGAGATTCTTCATGACCGCTGTTTCTTTGTTTTGTTTTGTTTTATCCTCCAAAATGTTTGTTACATTTAAACAACATGGAGAATACAGGAAGGAAAGCACAAATCATCTGCTCAGGAACAATTGGTCTAATTTATATGCAGCATACAATATAGAAAATTAGTTTAAACGGTTAGTAGAGGTCAAATTGAGGAGGGCTTTAAGTGAGTTTGAATTTTATTCTCTAGGCAGCAGTAGGCATAAAAAGGATAATGAAATAATAATTCTTTCATGAAGGAGTATATAATATGTGGCAGAGAGTCTGTTATCTCCTTTGTATTTGAAAAATTAAGTGAAGTATAATGTATGTCGTTAGTTTCAGGTGAACAAGTTTTTCCTGGTTCACGCTAATCTTTGGCCCTAGAAGTAAATACTGTATGTCTTTTGACTATTGACATATAGTATTTTATATAATATAGTATATAATATAGTCAGCTTTTTGCTGGGGCTACAGCTGAAAATAGCTCATCCCTGTTTCTCTTCGGCCATGACTAGACTGTATTGAACTGGGTTATTTTAAGCTGAGGGCCAGATTGCTGATTGACAGGTGTTATATACGTGCCTGAAAGTCATCAAGAAGTGCTATTTTTTTGTTTTACTGTGCAGAAACTAGTTCTGGGTGTTTTCTTTCTTTTTCCAGTTAATGAGTTGTATTTATTTATTTGTTAACTTTTTTTTATTACTAGTTTCAAGTGTACAAAACAATGTAATATAGTTAAACATTTATAATTTGTATCCCTCACATAATGATGACCCCTCTCCCCTCATCAACGACCCCTCTGACATCGCACACAGCCATTACATTTCCACTACCTCTATCCCTATTGCTGTGCTACGCTTCTTGTAACCATGTATATACATACATGTGTGTGTGTGTGTGTGTGTGTATAAAAATTATAGTTAACATTAACATTCATTATTGTTCAGCTTCAGCTTCAGGTGACAGCGCAGTGGTCAGGCATCTACATCATCCCTGAGGTGGTCTCCCTAATGAGACAAGTGTCCATCGGATACCCTACAAAATCTTTACATTATTGATTACATTCACCAAATTGACTTTTGTATCCCCATGGCAATCTTGTGGTTACCGATTGTGCTTTCTAATCCCCTCACCTTCCCCATGATCCCCACTCCACTCCCATCTAGCAACCTTCAGTTTTTCCTCTATGTCTCTGAGACTGTTTCTGATTAGTTCACTCATTTATTGTTTTCTTTAGATTCCATAAAAAAAAGTGAGATCATAAGGTATTTGTCTTTCTCTGTCTGACTTATTTCACTTAGCATAATGTTCTCTAGGTCCATCCATATTGTTGCAAATGGTAAGATTTCCTTCTTCTTTATGGCTGCGTAATACTCCATTGTATAAATGTACCACAGTTTCTTAATCCAGTCGTCTACCAATGGTCATTTCGATTGTTTCCATGTCTTGGCTAGTGTGAATAGTGCTGCAATAAACATAGGGGTGCATACATTTTTTTGAATTAGAGTTTTGGATTTCTCTGGATAGATACCTAGGAGTGGAATTCCTGGGTCATAAGGTAGTTCCATTTTCAGATTTTTGAGATACCTCCATACTGTTTTCCATAGTAGCTGCACCAGTCTGCAATCCCACCAACAGTGCACAAGGGTTCCCTTTTCTCCACATCCTCGCCAGCACTTGTTGTTTGTTGATTTATTGAGGATAGCCATTTTGACTGGGGTGAGGTGATAGCTCATTGTGGTTTTTATTTGTATTTCTCTAACGATTAGTGAGGTTGAGCATTTTTTCATATGTCTGTTTGCCATCTGTATGTCCTCTTTATAAAAATGTCTCCTCATGTCCTCTGCCCATTTTTTAATTGGGTTGTTTGTTTGTTTTTATGGAGTTGAGTTGAGTTAGGTTTTTAATAAAGTTTGGATATATCATTGGCAAATATCTTTTCCCATTCAGTAGGATCCTTTTTTGTTTTAATGATGGTTTCCTTTGCTGTGAAAAAACTTTTTAGTTTGATGTAATCCCACATGTTAATTTTGTCTCTTATTTCCCTTGCCCAAGGGGATATATCAGTGAAAATCTTACTCTGGGTAATAGATGTAAAGTTTCTTCCTATATTTTCTTCTAGGAGTTTCATGGTTTCAGATCTTACATTTAAGTCTTTAGCCATTTTGAATTTATTCTTGTATATGGTGTAAGGAGCTGGTCCATCTTCATTTTTTTGCATGTGTCTGTCCAGGTTTCCCAGCACCATTTATTGAATAGACTGTCTTTACCCCACTGTAAATGCTTGCTTCCAGTGTCGTAGATTAAATGACCATATAGACGTGGATTTATTTTTGTTCCGCTTGGGTGATCTCTGCTAAGTTGTCTTCTAAATCGCTGATTCGATTCTCTGACTCATCTAACCCGCTGGTAATTCCTTCAAGTGTGTTTTATTTCAGTCATTGTATTCCTTAGTTCTAACTGGTTGTTCATTATGATTTCTACATCCTTCTTTATGTCGTCTCTAAGCTCCTTAAACATTCTTATCATTAGTGTTCTGAACTCTGTCTCTGATAGGTTGGTTACCTCTGTTTCATTTGGTTCCATTTCTGGAGGTTTCCTCTGTTCTTTTATTTGGGACATGTCTCCTTGTTTCCCCATTCTGGCTGACTCTCTGTGTTTGCTTCGATGTATTAGGTAGATCCCCTAGAGTTCTTATTTCTTGCTGGGTTATCTTATGTGGTATGTGTCCTTTAGATTTGACTTGCACAACTTCGTTCTTCTCCTCTGCGTGTGCTCCAAAGGTGACTCTTGTGTTGTGTATATTGTCCTGTTAAAGAAGATCTTTAATTGCTTTTTGCTTGTGAGTAGGTGGGGTTAACTCCTAGGCTGACTAGTTGTGAGACTTGGCTCTGCCCACCGCAGGGTGTTCTGCTGCGTGATGGTTGACCACTTAATTGTGGTTTGGCCTCTATGGGCTCTTGTGCCTGTAGAGAATCCCCTCTGGGTGTGTCACTTGTAGGTCAAACCAGGTAGTACTCTGGTTTGGTCTGGAGTTGGCCGCTGGGTATGTTGAATCTTGTGCCTCTTAAGCTGGGCCCTGGTAGGGCAATTTCAGAGCAAAGCAAATCACCAAGCACAACAATAACAACAACAAAGAAAAAATCAAATACATTCACATGTAAAAACAACCGACAAACCCCACTCAACACAGGCAAAGATATCAAAGATATAAAGACAAAACAAAACAAAACAAAAAGCAGCACCAGTCTTGGCTTAAGCCCACCAAGTAATTTCCAGGTTGTCCTGTGCTATACCAAAGAGTACTTTATGTATTTTGTAGGCAGAGCCGGTCACCTGGTCCCCAGAGTGATGTTGGGACTGCAGATTTAGATGAGTGGGGCTGAGGGGTCTGGATGATAGTTTCTACAAAGTCAGTGCAGTTTCTGCCCTTGCCTGCACATATGCACACTGAGAGTAGAACCACCAGCCCTGTGCCCAGTTCTCCTGAGTCTTAGGGCAATTCTTCTGTGTGTGTGTGTGTGTGTGTGTGTGTGTGTGTGGCAGGCGGGAGATTTCCTAGCTGCTGAAAGCCCAGAGCTGCATCTGCCACTTACTGCTGATCCCTGGGAGTGCCTCTGCAGTTATAATTGCCCTGCTATAGGCAGGCCAGAAAGGGTGGGGGCTGGGGATGGAGGAGTCTTCTTTCTCCCAGCGCAGCCATGTCACACTTTCCCACAGGCCAGAAAAGGTAGTGGCTGGGGGTGAAGGAGTCTTCTCTCTCCCAGCCCAGCAAAAATCACACTCTTCCCAGCCTATTCCCTGGGTCAGAGCTGCAGGCCAGTCTTCCCAGAGCCTGAGCACTAAGGCTCCTCTGTAATCTGACACTACTCCTCAGTTCAGGGGCCAGTTTAAGTCTCTGGAAGGGTGGGGGTAGGGTTGGAAGAGGGGGGGAGGGGCCCAGGTATGGAGTTTGTGTCCTTTGTCCGACCTAGGGCCCAACTGGAGGTCTCACTGAGGTTATTGCCTCAAATGCTGGATATGCTGCCCCCTCTGCGGTAGAGATCAGCTGTGGGACACAGGGAAAGAGCACACCTCCTGGCTTTTGTGTTCTCTGATCCATCCTGGGATCCCCTGCATCTCTGCAGCTGTGGATGCCGGCCGCGTTTCCATAGCCACAGATGCGGGCCGTGTTTCCACATCTGCAGATACAGGCCATGTTTCCACTCCGCTCCCTTCCCTCTTCCCCTGCTCTCCCAATTTGCCCACCTTCAAGTAATCCTTGTACGAGTCTCTTAGCTGTTCTGCGTGATAAGCAGAGAGTCCTTTGATGGGTTATAGATGTGCCGTTTGTCATAAGATCTGGAGGAGAACTCAAAAAGTGTGCCCCGCTGCCACCATTTCTATGACCTCCCTTTTATTCTTTACATTTGTCATTTCCTTAATTTTAATTTTGCTGTTGTATTTATGTGATGTCTTACATTTAGGGTTTAATTTATTGTAATTAAATGCAACAGATGTCTTTGTAAATTGCACATTCCTGAGCAGTTATACATTCACAGACTGGGCATCTGTCATCACTCTGCAGCTATGAAACATTTCATCTCCCAAAATAAAATCCGTCAGCCACATGCCTCACTCCCCATTCCTTCCTTTCCAGCCCCTAGCCAACTCAATCTCTTTTCTGTCTTCTGTTCCTGGATCTTTTCTCTAAACAAAAGCATAGAATAGGTTCCCTTTGTGTGTGCCCACGTGTTTTTTATGGGATTCATTAATTTTTGTCTCTTTTGATTGGAAGTAGTTTGCTTTTAACTGAAGCCCCAAAGAGATGAAATATTAGATGTATAAAATGAAGCCCTTTTGGTAAATATGCACCTCATCTCAGGGCAGACACCACTATTCACGTGTGATACCAGCCTCAGAAGATAGACCAGAAGTGGCTGGCTCTGTCTGTGGCCATAACAGAGCACAAAAAATGCAAGAAGCTAGAAAAACAAACCGCAAACCCCAAAGCATTTTTCACAACCCAGAACCAGAGAAAGGTCCAGTATCACTTTGGGGCAAAAACATCTGAAATACCAATGTTTTAGAAACAACCAAGAGCAAACACATGCAATTCCAACAAGAGGTAACAGCTGCGGCCAGTACATGTCAGACATGCACTTCCTCCCTGATGCAGACACGCAAATGTAAGCTGTAGATAGAGCTTTGTCTGCATCAGACTGGCAGGGTCCTTGACTGGTGGCGACCACCCTTCCATCTGACAACCATTGGTTTGGTCCTTGTATCTGTGAACCTGTTTCTATATTGTTTCTTCATTTGATTGCCTCTTTGTCTTGGCGATAAGCTTCACGTGGGCGTTAAAAATGAGGATGAGGGGGCGGCTGGTTGGCTCACTGGTTAGAGCACAGTGCTCGTCACACCAAGGTCGCTGGTTCAATCCCCCCATGGGCCAGTGAGCTGTGCGCTGCACAACTAGATTGAAGACAACTTGACTTGGAGCTGAGCTATGCCCTCCACAGCTAGATAGAAACAATGACTTGACATGGAGCTGATGGTTCCTGGAAAAACACACTGCGCCCCAATATTCCTCAAATGAGGATGAGTTCCATTCGCTAATCACACTGTGGACTGAAAAGCATTTGCCTAAATCCCTTTTGGTGCTAGTTAATACAAGGCTGTTCAAACACATTCCTACATGTTTTCCTCAGTTAGTAGCAGTGTGATCACTGAAAAAAACATTACAGAGAACAGAGTTTACAAGTAGCTTGTTAAAATGGTATTAAAAATAGTTATGTCTGAAATCACATTCTTTACCAAAAGAAGAAAAATTCCACTCAATGAAAGAAACCTCTGCTGAATATAGTGTGCAGGTATGCTAGTAGCTTCTCTGAAATTTTATGAGAAATCTTGGAAGTTAAACAATTTCCTACATGCCTCCCTGGACATGTGCTCATTCTGGGTTCCAAACTCTGTAGAATGCAACTCACATGGATCTATTTAGAAAAGTGTCCATGTCCACATTTGACTGCTTTCATAGAAACATGTAAAATGGTAAGTTTCCATTGCGAAGGTTTGAGAAGAGACCTCAGAAGCTGCATTAGAGCATTGTTTGAGTTTGTTTTTCTAAAGGAACAGTTTGCAGTTAATAGAGCGCTGGAACCTTGTTAAAGCCATGTTTTCACAAGTCCACATGACTACACACATTTTTCTACATGCATGAGTTCTAGTCATTGAGTGTGCACTGGGAGTGAGTCTTATTCACTGAGAGAACATCATGCTCAGCAGGCCTGTAGCTTTCTGCAGGCCTGCTGGTTACAGGAGTCGGCCCTCACTTCACTATGTGCTTTGCGGATTGGGTAGCATTAAGTTCACTGACAGCACTGGGAGGCACAGAGATTCTTCTGTGTAATGCACTGCAAACATGCAGACCACAGCTCTAGTGAAATGTGTTGAAAACTGATATCGGAAGCCTTGGGCCAGCTTTCCCTGAAGGAACATTATTGAAATCAGTGTGGTGGCAGTGCTCCCATTTTTATTGTAGTGGGTCCCGGCGTTTCCTACAGGCATTAGAGAATGTCTCTGTTGCTTCTCCTGAAAGAACTTATCCTGAATTTAGTGGGCTGCAGTGCAGGTAGCATCTAAGAAATATTGATAAAAATATTTGTTATAATTGTTATAAAACAATTCCTGGAAATAATATACTATGTGAATTACAAAAGGTATAAGTTCTATTCACTGAAAAAGCCTGGGCTGAGATCTCTGCCAGTAGCTTTCGAGATAAAAGTTATTTTTATTTTTATTTTTTATTTTTTTTTATTTTTAAATTTATTGGGGTGACAATTGTTAGTAAAATTACATAGATTTCAGGTGTACAATTCTGTATTACATCATCTATAAATCCCATTGTGTGTTCACCACCCAGAGTCAGTTCTCCTTCCATCACCATATATTTGATCCCCCTTACCCTCATCTCCCACCCCCCACCCCCCTTACCCTCTGGTAACCACTAAACTATTGTCTGTGTCTATGAGTTTCTGTTTCTCATTTGTTTGTCTTGTTCTTTTGTTGTTTTTGGTTTACACACCACGTATCAGTGAAATCATATGGTTCTCTGCTTTTTCTGAGTGACTTATTTCGCTCAGCATTACACTCTCAAGATCCATCCATGTTGTCACAAATGGTCCTATTTCATCTTTTCTTACTGCCAAATAGTATTCCATGGTGTATATATACCACAACTTCTTTATTCATTCATTTATCGAAGGACATTTTGGTTGTTTCCATGTCTAGCCCACTGTAAACAAAGCTGCAATGAACATTGGAGCACACGTGTCTTTATGTATAAATGTTTACAGATTTTTTGGGTAGATACCCAGGAGAGGGATTGCTGGGTCATATGGTAATTCTATTCGTAATTTTTTGAGGAACCTCCACACTGCCTTCCGTAGCGGCTGCACCAGTCTGCATTCCCACCAACAGTGTATGAGGGTTCCTTTTTCTCCACAGCCTCTCCAACATTTGTTACTACTTGTCTTGTTGATGATAGCCATTCTGACTGGGGTGAGGTGATATCTCATTGTGGTTTTCATTTGCATTTCTCTGATGATTAGTGATGTCGAGCATTTTTTCATATGTCTATTTGCCATTTGTATGTCCTCTTCGAAGAATGTCTCTCCAGGTCCTCTGCCCATTTTTCAATTGGGTTGTTTGTTTTTTTCTTGTTGAGTTGCATGAGTTCCTTGTATATTTTGGATATTAGCCCCTTATCGGAGGCACTGTTTGCAAAAATCTTCTCCCATTCAGTTGGTGGCCTCTTTATTTTGTCAATGGTTTCTTTTGCTGTGCAGAAGCTTTTAAGTTTCATATAGTCCCATTCGTTTATTTTAGCTTTTACTTCCATTGCCTTTGGAGTCAAGTTCATAAAATGCTCTTTGAACCCAAGGTCCATAAGTTTAGTACCTATGTTTTCTTCTATGCAGTTTATTGTGTCAGGTCTTATGCTTAAGTCTTTGATCCATTTTGAATTAACTTTGGTACATGGTGACAGATAGCAGTCCAGTTTCATTCTTTTGCACGTGGCTATCCAATTCTCCCAGCACCATTTATTGAAGAGGCTGTCTTTGCTCCATTGTATGTTTTTAGCTTCTTTGTCAAAAATTATCTGTCCATATTTATGTGGTTTTATTTCTGGGTTCTCAATTCTATTCCATTGGTCTATGTGTCTGTTTTTCTGCCAATACCATGCTGTTTTGATTATTGTAGCCCTGTAGTACAAGCCAAAGTCAGGAAGTGTGATACCTCCATTATTGTTCTTTTTCCTTAAGATTGCTTTGGCTATTCGGGGTCTTTTGTGGTTCCAAACAAATCTGATGATTTTTTGTTCTATTTCTTTAAAATATGCCATTGGGATTTTGATGGGGATTGCATTGAATCTGTATATTGCTTTGGGTAATATGGCCATTTTAACTATGTTGATTCTTCCAATCCATGAGCACGGAATATCTTTCCATTTCTTTGTGTCTTCTTCAATTTCTTTTAAAAATGTCTTATAGTTTTCAGCATATAGGTCTTTCACATCCTTGGTTAAGTTTATTCCTCGGTATTTTATTCTTTTCGCTGCAATTGCAAAAGGAATTGTTTTTTGTATTTCTTTTTCTGAGATGTCATTGTTAGTATATAGGAAAGCAGTGGACTTTTGTACATTGATTTTGTAGCCAGCAACTTTACTGTATTCGTTGAGTGTTTCTAATAGCTTTTTGGTGGAGTCTTTAGGGTTTTCTATATATAGCATCATGTCATCTGCAAAGAGTGATAATTTAACTTCTTCATTCCCAAATTGGACACCTTTTATTTCTTTCTCTTGCCTGATTGCTCTGGCAAGGACTTCCAACACTATGTTGAAAAGCAGAGGTGATGGGGGACAGCCCTGTCATGTTCCTGAACGTAGAGCAAAGGGCTTCAGTTTTTCACCATTAATTATGAGATTAGCAGAGGGCTTGTCATATATGGCCTTTATTATGTTAAGGTATTTTCCTTCTGTACCTATTTTATTAAGTGTTTTAATCATAAATGGATGTTGTATCTTGTCAAATGCTTTTTCTGCATCAATTGATATAATCATATGATTTTTGTCCTTTATTTTGTTTATGTGATGTATCACATTGATGGATTTACGTATGTTGAACCATCCTTGTGCTCCGGGGATGAACCCCACTTGGTCGTGATGAATAATCTTTTTAATGCATTGTTGTATTCGATTTGCTAGAATTTTATTTAGGATTTTTGCATCGGTATTCATTAGAGATATTGGTCTGTAGTTTTCTTTTTTTGTGCTGTCCTTACCAGGTTTTGGTATCAGGGTAATGTTGGCCTCATAAAATGAGTTAGGGAGTACTGTCTCTTCTTCAATTTTTTGGAAGAGTTTGTGCAGAATTGGTATTAGATCCTCTTTGAAGGTTTGGTAGAATTCATTAGTGAAGCCGTCTGGTCCCGGACTTTTGCTTTTGGGAAGGTTTTGGATGACTGATTCAATTTCGTTACTGGTGATCGGTCTGTTTAGATTTTCCAGTTCTTCATGGTTCAGCCTTGGAAGGCTATATGTTTCTAAGAACTTGTCCATTTCTTCTAGGTTGTTGAATTTGGTGGCATATAGTCCTTCATAGTATTCTTGGATGATCCTTTGTATTTCTGTGGTGTCCGTGATAACTTCCCCTTTTACGTTTCTGATTTTGTTAATCAGTGTCTTCTCTCCTATTATCTCAGTGGGTCTAGCCAAGGGTTTGTCAATTTTGTTAATCTTTTCAAAGAACCAGCTCTTTGTCACATTAATTTTTTCTATTTTTTTTTGTTCTCTATTTCATTTAGTTCTGCTCTAATTTTTGTTATTTCCTTTCTTCTGCTGACCTTGGGTTTCACTTGTTCTTCTTTTTCTAGTTCTTTAAGGTGTAACATGAGGTTATTTATTTGGGAGTTTTCTTGTTTCTTGAGATAGGCCTGTAATGAGATAAATTTCCGTCTTAAAACTGCTTTTGCGGCATCCCAAAAATTTTGGTAAGATGTATTTTCATTGCCTTTTGTTTCTAGTATCTTTTGATCTCTCCTCTAATTTCTTCTTTTACCCAGTCGTTCTTTAAAAGTATGTTGTGTGGTCTGCACCATTGAATCCTGTTCAGTACCCTGTGTGGCCTGGGCAAGGACCTGTGCTGTGTCAGAAGGGCTGGACCCACCCTGCTGGAAGACCCTGTGAAGCCTGCTCCTGCCCTGGGCACCCCCCACACCAGGGTTTCCTGCAGGGTGTGGCTCTCGACATGCACGGTTATTCTCTTCACTCCTGTCTTTCAGAGATTCCTTCAGAAGTGCTTCAGGAGAAGGAGCAGAGGAAGCAACTTGGGAGAAAGAAGAACGGGCAGAAGTTCTGTGACCTTGCTGTGCTTGGGGTGAAAAGAGTAAGTAAATAAGTTGTGTACGTGCTCCATTGATTTCCAACTTCTGTTTGGCAGGAAGAGTTTTATTAAAAGCCTCCAAAATGACAGGAGTTGGGGGTGGCATGTACCGCCTACGACCACGCAGGGCAGACTAAGAGGTGGTAAATGTCAGTGCAGGCAAATGAAAGATATCCTGAGCACATCTTTCCTGGGACCATACTCAGGCCACGTAAGCGTCTAAAGTTGCTGAACCAATCCTTCCAAGGCCTCCTCCTTTATCTGTAGAAGAGGGCTGTGTGCTCCTTTAAGACAGCTGGCCACATAACTTCAGGGCATGCAGTTCACATTGCATCCTTCCTGAAGAGTCCCCTGCATTTATCTAATGGCTCGCACAGCAGGAACCAGCACTGCACTTCAGAACCCTTAAGATCCACAGGGAGCATCCCCTAGCAGGATGCTTAATACTGGAAGCCCCATCATGGGGTATGAGGAGATAGTGTTGGCAGCCCTGACGTTGCCCCCTTCAGGCCTCCTGGGAAAAGGGGAGGAGGACAGAAGGGCCCTGGGCTGCTTCTCACGCTGGCAGGGCAGCTCATCTTGTCCAGCTCTGTATCTGTGTGGGTGCTTTGTAGTCTCAGCATCCAGTTGGGGATACTATGGGATCCAAAGTCAGCTCGGGTTTATCCAACCAGCGGGGCCTCTCAGCCCCTGTAAAGCCCTGTGGAGAGCCAGGGTCACCTCATGGCACCATTTTTCAGGTTGAGTGTCTATTGGATTTTTACATATATGTAACAAATCAATCAAAAGACAAAAATATTGAAAACTCAGGGCAGTGCTCTTTTGGGATATGATAAGGGTTTGATTACAATTTGCCTATGTTTTTTTTTTTCTTTTCCAATTTTTAAGTCTATATAACAAGTATAATTGGTTTCATTACATTTAAAACAGGTCTGTCATCTGTGATCTTTTCACTTCAGACTACATTAAGCCAGAATTTCTTTTATAATAAAATAATTATTAATATTATTACCACAGCATCATTGTGTTTAAATTGCAAGGCACAGAGAAAGCTTCAGGATGTTAAAAGAAACAAAAAAAGATTCCCACTCCTACCAATAGTGTATGAGGGTTCCTTTTTCTCCACAGCCTCGCTAACACTTGTTACTATTTGTCTTGCTGCTGACAGCCAGTCTAAAAAGACTCAAATTTAAAAAAGGAAAAGAGGAGTTTTCCAGGTGCTTGTCCACATTTACTGTGCTGCTCTCATGATGGGTGGCTTTGAGTGTGGGGTGGAGGGGCAGGGTCACCACTCCCACCTGTCATCGGCTCTCCTGCTCTTCACAGAGCATGGGAGGAGCTGTGCTTGGCCTTTCCTTCCTGGAGAACTGGTGTCCCCCTCTTTCTCCTTCATCAGTCTCACTGAGCAGGGACCAGTCACCTGAAGCCAGCCTAGCTAAATGTCCAGGTTCAGTTCACTCCTGTCAGACATTGATAGACACTCCAGGCCAGAGACCTCACCCTCAGCCGAGAGCAGCACACAGGCCTCAGTGCCCCGTGAACCTGACCCCTGGGGAAATCAGGGCCCATGGTCACTTCTCCAGGGTGTGAGGAGCCTCCTGGGTCCCACACACCCTCACCAGATTCCCTCCTCCATCTCGGTGACTCCCCAGCGGTCCAGCAGCCATGTTCTTTTTGCACATCTGGTATCAATACCTGTGCAGGCCAAGACCTGGGGCCTCAGCCTGAGTCTCAGAGGGATGGAGATGGCACAATGTCAGGAGCTTCCATGAGGCCAAAGAACAGGAGCCTCCTTCCTGTTCCTCCTTTCCCACCCCAGCTGATACAGTGATGGTTAATTCATTCCTGAATGTATAGATTTAGATCTATGTTTTATGTTTATATCTGGAGAATTTTACATGAATGTATGTATTTACTACTGATTTCCTTTTACATATTTTATATAAATAAAACACATCCATAGAAAAGCATACCAAGCAAGTTAGAACTTAATGAATTATTATACACGGTCACTTCAGTGACCCTAAGCAAGTCACGCCATCTCTCCCATGAGCCTCATATGTGGGCTGCACCTGGGGCACAGCCCTGGGTTTGACACCTTGGCTCAGAAGACTGAAATGAAGAGCCTTTCCTGACCTACACTCCAGTGTTATTCTCTAGATGCACACAAGATGGCAGCAGACAATAACTTTTCCAGGTGACGTGCAAACAGGTATTCTTAAAACTCAAACAAGATGGTAGCAGAAAAGAGCATTTCCTTGCTCATTGTGAGAATCCGGGCCCCTGGGACTAAGCTCACTGAGAAATAGTTCCAGGCCCTTCACAGGCCTCATCTCACACACTGCTCCCATTTTCCAGATGCGGCAGAGACCATTACTAACTCCGTTTCACAGATAGTTGACATGAAGACAGATCCTAACACAGTTCTGAGCCCAGAACCGAGGCCCAAATGGGCCAACATGGGCCAGTAAGCTTGCACACATGGGGTTCTGGACAAACAGAGTGATCCAAACAGTCCTTGCAGCGTTGGGTAGAATCTTGGTCATTTTGTTGAGGAAAATCTGCAGCACCCGGGCACAAAATAAGTCCTATCCAGCACCCAGGCGAGAAATAAGTCCCACTCACTGCACCGGCTGGAAATATGTCCCACCCACCACACTGGCACAAAATGTCACACCCACCATCCGCCCATGTGTCTTTGTTGTCCAATAACTACCGTCTCACCTTCCTTTTTGCTGCAAGGTCACTATGTGCTTACTTATTGCTTATCCGTAAATTTATGACACCTCGCCGTGACATAGTCACTGGATGAATGTTGATTTCTTCATCGATTTCTTCGACACTTGAGAAATGGTTATCGAATGCCAGATATGAGCCAGCGATGATTATTAGGCACAGAGAATAATCGGTAACTGAGATTCCTTGTGATGAAGTCACTGAGTCAGGGGAACACATAATAAACGACATAGATACTGAGTTTTTCAAAGGTGACAAGTACTATGCAAAAAATAAAAATAACAAGGTTAAGGGGATTGGCAGTGCCAATGGCGTAGCTCCCACTTTAAACAGAGCAGTGTTTTAGTTTCTTAAACCGGCTGTAACAACTACAGTGTGTTTACACTTTAAGTTTGGGCTTGAAAAACAAATGTATTGTCTCACAGTTGTAGCAGCTACTGTAAGGGACTGTTAGCATAAAGACTGCCGCTTTACGGTTAAGATAGGGTTAACAGCCCGGGCAGCCCTGGGCTCAAGAACTGTTACTTTAAAGTCAGAGTAAGATTAACAGCCTAACAGCCTTGAGCTTAAAACAACCTAATGGCCTAATTGTTAGTTCCAGGATGTGGGCATAGAGACCAAATGTTTTATCTCCTGATATGGAAGCTTTTGAAACATATCTATTGTAAACTCCTTGAAGCATAGCACAATCTGCACTCCCTAAGACTTTAGAAATTACAGAATGTCTTAGTTATGTGAGAATTGAAGTCCATAGTGTACTCCCTAAGACTTTAGTGATTACTAAGCACCTTAGAACTGCTATAAAAACCCTTAGCTTTGTAGGCTAGGGGTCCTTGTTGAAACCCGCTGCGTCGGGCAGAGACGGGGACCCCAGCTAGCTGGAAATAAACCTCGCTGTGTGACTTGCATTGTCATGTATGTCTCTGTCTTTCTGAGGGGTGAAAGATTCTCGGACTTAACACTACACGTCCAAAATCAAGGTACTGGTACCATTGGTTCCTTCTGAGGGCTGTGAGCGAAGGATGTGTTATGGGCCTGTCTCCTGACTTGTATGCCTGTCTTCCATCTGTGTCTTCACATCTTTATGTGTGTCTGTGTCCACATTCCCCCTTTAAGGAAAAAATAAAGACAACAGAGATATTGGATTGGTGATCTCTCTAATGACCTCACTTTAACTTGATGACCTCTGTAAAGACCCTTTCTCCAAAAAATTCCACATTCTGGTCCTGGGGGACATATCTTCAAAGATGAGTTTTGGGAGGAATACTTAGTAATCCTTCAAAAAAGTAACCTCAAATTTAGTACTTACCACATGTCCTTATGTCAGTGTCTTTCTAGGAATTTTCTGACGTTTTTCATTCCCCTGGAACGGGGTTCCTGCGAACAATAATATTATCTGGGGTCGTTCATGCTGGCGTGGCTGTCAGTGCATCCATACCTACGAGCTCCTCTAACTGAGTACAAGATCGTGGCTCACTGGTCGTCACTAACAATAATGTTCCATTGTCTTCTTGTACCAATTAGTACAAGAAGGTGGGTGAGATTCTAATTTTATTTCCCTTACAGGTCACTGGCTTTTTTCCCGCTAGATGACCAACGCACTTTTCTGTCTCGAAAGCCCAATAATTCCAGGAGCATACGCCCCGTCATCAGTAAGCCCAAGTCTCCGTTTCCCGCTGCAGTTTCTGTCTGTGTGTGCACATACACACACGCACACTTTGTTTGCAGGCAGAGACCATTAAAATTCTCCCTTTAGAACGACAGCATATGACTGTCTTCCCACCTCTGCTCAACTGGGTAATCCCTAGAGAAACTATGGCACCGTGCAGATTAATGCAGGTTTTATACCTCATTAGTGACCTGTTGCCACCCATTTTAGTTTTCAGTTCTAGAAATTAGCCCTGAAGCAGCAATGATTTGGACAATAGCCTTTCACACCGTGAAGGGTATCCACTTTGTTTGAAATAAGCAATACTTTCATCTTTATCCTAAAATTGTCACTTGTCCCAAATTTTTGGGTCTGATACACACCTTGCTATATAGCAAGTGTGCATGGCCACATTGTAAGATTGTGATTAGGCATTGAATTAAGAGACAAAACACAACTTGACTCCTAGAGTTTTGAGTTAGGTAAAATTCATTTAGAAAGGTATTGATTATATATATTCACCCAACCCACTGGTAAAATATAGTTATTCATTTTTCTGAATTACTCTGTGAATAGCCACTCTTGAAAACACAGAATGTCAGGAAACTGTTCAGAGAATTGGCAGAGATGGAGACATCAATAAATATATAGATTTAGTTGCATGCAGAGAAAAATAAGTAATATGCATAAAGAATGAGGCAAGGATTTATATAATTTGATAATTATATACTTAAACAGAAATATGACTTTAAAACTGAGTTTCTATTACTTCTGCTTTTTATGTGGAACTGATCTCAAGCTGTTCTTTCTAGAAAGTCTGGAGTCTCAGGAATAGTGAAAATGGTTGGGAGTGAGCTATCAAACATGAATGGAACCAATTGTGATTCTCAACATGTTGGCCCTGTTCGCGTTCACCCTGTAATTTCCTCTATCAAATATATTTAGGTGGGCAGGTCATTTTTCTCATGTAACCTGTTTCCATGACATGCATAATAATGCGGGGATTCAGTGTTTGAAACCAAACATGCACTCTTAAACGCCACATGTGTCATGTAAACACACACCAGTCTAGAAAGCAGCAGTTGGGCCCCTGTAGTAGTGTAGACAGTGTTCTCCCTGAAAGTTCTAAGATGACAGGTCACCATGGTAATGTGATGATGCCCAACTGCCTTCCCTTCCAACTGTCACTCTGTGTACTGAGAGGAAAGAGGCGAGACCTTCTTAGGCTCTCACACCTCAGATCCTAGCGATGGGAAATCTCAACTGCTGTGGAGGTACGTTCTCACTGATCGCCCGAATGCTGCTCCTTCAGCAGGCTCGTCACCTTTTACTGAAAATATTTTCCTCATTTTTTACGTCCTTTTCACCACCCCAATTTGTCTGTGGAGTGATCAATTCATCTGTAGTTTATTCATATCACTTAATGTACATTCCTGATTCTTCCAACCCGAGGGCTGACGTTTATTTTCCTAAACGTAGAAAACTGTAGCATTTCCTAGGCCAGTTTTGCACTCGTTCTTCAGGAGAATAGATTCAGCGCAGGCACAGACACGCTGCGTTCACTGGGTCGGGGTCAGGGCAACTCCTCTGACTGTAGTGGTAAAACCCAACACCTGACATCAGCAGTCTTAATCCAGAGGTTTTAAGAATAGAAGGGCACAACACGGTGAGAATCCATGGGTTGAAGTGCACAGGGGGCCTGGCTGTGTGGGTGCTTCCTGGGAGATCAGTGCGACATGGCCTTGACTCGAGTGGGTGCAAAGGACTAGGATTACGAGGGCCTGGGTAGTTGTCAGGGAGGGTCACTGGCTATGACTAAGTAAGGGTCCCTCTCAGAGGAACGGGACTCTGCTCCCTGCTTCTTCTGGGTCGGGTGGAATGAGGAGGTTGGAGAGGCTGTGATGTAGTGAGGGGGTCCCGGGCAGGGAAGGGGACACTCAGAGCTTGTGCTGCCACTTCCCGCTCTAAGTCAGGCCCGAGTTCAGGCTGCGCAGACGAGTGCTCAAATCAGTAGTCTGCACACAGTGGAGGGCTGAGCCGTAATTCATTGAACTGTCTACCAAAGCACCAGCACAGATGGCTACTTTCCTGGGTCATGTGCATGAACCGCTCATCCAGAGTAGGTCAATTAAAGGGAAGCTAGTTTTGGCCAAGTGGTCACATGGCATTTGACCCAGAATGTTCTGAGCTGGCTTGGGAGGCACGCAGACCTCTGGTCCCTCAGAGTGGTCACCTGATCCTGGGGAAAGCTTGGTGTGGAACACTAATAGAGTGAAGACACTGAGGAAGGATGGCCCAATGTGTGGACTTGCCCTGGTCCTTCAGAGGGGCTTTGTTTGAAGGAAACTGCTGTATCTGAGTCAAGGACTAACATGTGGAAGGCAGGGCTGTGCTATGAATGTGGACTGTCCGTAGCTCAGTCACCTCGCCCAGGGCATCACCGGCTCCCACAGAAACTTTGAGGCAGAAGGATTTGAGGGTTGGTGTGGTTCCAGGGTCCAGGGCATGATCTCAGGTGACTCAGGGGTTCTGTTCTCTGTGCCCTGGACACCAACCACTTTTTTCCTACTCCCAGATCCCTCACACAGCAGTGTTGCGAGTCTGGGTGAGCCACTTAATCTCTCTAAATGTTTGTGCCGTTTGCCGTAAAATGTGGGTCAAAGCCCCTGCTTTGCCTCTCCTGACATAGGGCAGCTGTGGTCATCACAGGAGATGATAACGGATACTGTCTATGAGCTATGGAGCATCACACCCTTGTAAAGGAAGACAAGTCACCTCTCACCCTCTCTTGCTGGGGAGCCATCCGTATCTCCTCTCCCCATTTAACCACACCACGGGTCTATCTAGCTCATTCTTGCAGTCGTTCAATGATTAGACACTCTGAGTACTTACATAGCACCAGCTATTTGTTTTTCTGAAGGATTTGCCAGTATTGTGTTTAGCCTTATTGCATAATACCAATAAGAAGGTCGTCCTCACATTCCCGCATCTCAGAACAGGCCCTGAGGGTCAGAGGGGTCTCCATAACTTTCCTTGGTAAGTGCAGCTTCTAAATGGGATTGAAGCCCGAGCTACAAGGCTGTTCATTGGGCTTTGCTGTGTTTCTAGAATGTCTCATCTAAATAAAGGTGTTTGCCAACAAAATCTGCCTGTTGGCGAATTAGGTGTACCCCAAATTGCTCGATGTTCCTAGGTCCAACTTTGCTTCAGGAAGGTCATCTGGGCAGCTGGTGAATAAAGACACCAATAGTTGGAAGTGTTAATAAATTATTCCTAATGTCCCTATGGTCTGCCGCTAGAAAGACATCAGCGGTTCTCTCTCTTGTCATGCATTTCCCAGGATGTTGCGGCCGGCATGAGGACACAGTTCCCCTGAAGATGAGAATATCAGGTGTCCTCAGGAGGATGTGCTCCAGGAGAGTACACATCCGTTCAGCCCGAAGGGTCCATCCCTTAGAGGACGCAGAGGAAGGTACTGTGGAAATACGCTCATTAAGTTAATTCAAGAAGAATTACTCAGTGTCCCATTTTTCTGAGGAAACTATACAAATGTTAATTTGCGTTCTTTTTCCTGTGTGCAAATTGAAATGTTGTCATTTAATCGGTACATTTGTAACTATAAAAGTATAGATGCATTGACAACTTAAAATTCTGTTTACGTCGAATAGCAAAACATATCACAAGCTAATGCTCAGACATTAGCAGATTTTCTACCATTAGCTGAATAGATCCCTCCTGGACGTTTGTGAGCATTGATAGAGATTGTGGAGAATAGGATGCAATTAACATAAGAATTGACCAGATGATACACCGCTTTTTCAGAGCCCACCCCTCCAGAGTCCTGTGTTAACAACACCCCACGTTCCTGTGATATAGTTGTTACACTTAGTGAAGTGATATCAATGTTTTATTGATTCAAATGTGCACAGTCCACATTAAGATTCTCTCCTGGTGCTGTGCCAGTCCATGAGTTTGGCCAAGACCATAAGATTATGTGTCCCTGTTAGAGGATCCCAGGATATCTGTACACCAACGTCATAGTGACATTCTTCACAACAGCCAACAGATGGAAACTTTTCCAAAGTCCATCAAGTGCTGACTGGATAAATACAATCTGATGTATACGCATAGGGGAATGCCATTCAGTCGTGAATGGGAATTGAAGTTTGAAATATGCTACAACACGAAAGGACCTTGTAAATATATCGTGCTTAGTGACATCGGGCAGGCACAGAAAGAGAAATAATGTGTGATTCCACTTATATGAGGTCCTGCAACAGGCAGATTCCCAGAGAGAGAAAGTAGAGATAACGAGGGCTGCAAGGAGGGAGTAGTTAGAGTGATTTGTCAATGGGACCGAGGTGGAGATGGTGAAAAAGATTGGAGCTAGACAGTAGTAAGGAGTCCATAGCATCGTAAATATAATCCATGTCCCTCACCTATAGAATCACAAAATTATTAAAAGCAGCATAAATAGTATATTTAACTAAGTAGTGTATGTATATTTCATCACTGTCAAAAAGTTAAGAAAATCCAATAATTCAAATGATGCAGAGAGGACAGCATATATGAATTCATGGAAAACTGGAATGGTCTTTTAACATTTCAAGAAAAAGTGTGAATTTGTTGTGTTTTAAAATGGGCAAAACAGTCATGAAAATCTCTCACTGAAACGCATGTGCATTTCACTGTCTACCCATTTTTAGATTATTCAAATCAATTACATCTGTTTAGCTAGACACCAAAGTCCCCATGTCTCATTTCTTTCCTTCTCTCCCCTCGGCCTTGCTTCTTCCACCAAGGAGGTCGTCCTGGCACATGTTCAGCTCATAGTTTGAAATACCCACACCCACATACTCTCACTCATGTCCACATCAAGCTAATGTCCCTGAGTATGTTTCAGTAGTATCACCAATGACTCACATTTATTCTACCTCTCCCTGACATCCCGGAGGACGGCCTTCCCAGGGACAAGTCCAATGAAGCCGTCGAACCTTTCAAGGTGAGTTTGCCTTCCTCGCTCTGAGGCAGAAATGCTGCTTTATTACATTCTGTAAAACTAAGATATGAAAATGTTAGCAGGTAAAGTCCAGGTGATGCAGACAATTTACTTACTGGGGGAAATAACAGGAGCGAGTGCAGTGTGATACCTGTTTCGGAATGGCATTCAAAAATGGCAGTGTTAATTGAAGACTGTATGTTAGCAAGCATTGTCCTGTAGATACTTTCCTCCTCGAGAAGTATTTTGTATTTGCCAATCCAAAGGAGCTTGAGAGACCACCCATGAAATGCTCCAGACGTTTGCACCAGTGTTCTGGATGTTTTCTCTTGGGGTCACAGGCCCAAGCACTCTTTCTCACCCGGTGCCCCCAGTCACTAAAAGAACAGAAGGCCTGTGTAAACAGTGCCCATACTAATGAGATACTCACCTTGTTTTCTTCTCTTTAACCCCAGGAGGATGCAGCCACAGAAACATGTACGTATTCTGGAAGCATTTGCTGTGGAAAAATCTAGGTGCTGGAGAATGTGGGACTTCCTCGCTGGTTGTCTGTAGAGCACACCTGATTTTGGATTCCTACTAGGAATTAGTTTGGCAGTTCTACAAGGCTTAATGATTGTCCAGAAAGGACTGGACCAGTTCTACGGTCTCCAAAATCTCTAACATTTAGGTGGTGAGGTCTGTGTGTTTGCGATTTGGGTGATACTCTTGCGGCAATGTGTGTGGTGTGACTGCAGATGTCAGTGCTGTGAGTGTGTGACTTCCTCATGAGATTTACCCACTTACACCCAATACACGTGCCCATCTTCTAAAGAAAACCTCAACTCTACTGCACACAATACGTGGTTTTATTCCCTCACCACAACTACATCGGAGGTTTCTTTCCTATTTTCTTTCCTCACAAGGGGATGGTGCAGACATGAATGGCACAAGCTCTTGAACTCTAGTGGAGGAGCTAAAATGTGAACCCAGGGGTGGGTCCCAAAGTTGATGCTCTTGACCACTGAACTGCATCCACCCCTTAGCCACAGGATTTCTGATTTTGAGGTTTGGGGAAGGGGGGTTGTTTTGTAAATGTGAATGGTGTGATTAGAATGTGAGAGTGTGTGAGTGCTTGACTGTCTCAGAAAATTGACCCACATGCACAACACAATATAGACATCAATTTTAAAATAAAAATGAATCTTGACACGACTGCACACTTTGCATAAGTACTACATTGATCCTTCACCACAGCTGCATCTGGAGGTTTACTATTCTGTTTCCTCCCTTGGAGATGGTGCAGACATGAATGGCACAAACTCTTGACCTCTAGAGGATGAGCCAAAATGTGAACCCAGGGATGCGTCCCAAAGTAGATGCTCTTGACCACTGACCCTCACGCACCCCTTACCCACAGGATCACTACTCACAAAGCAAGGGAGTCCCAGCATCGTGTACATGCCTTGACGGGCTAATGTCTAGAGAGCTCCCACAAACTGCCCCTTGTGAGAGGTGTCCTCAGGGTCACACAGCCAAGGGCACCTACATGTGTGTGGAGCGGCTGACTTTAGCAGTGTCATTGGTGTCAGAGGCACACGTAAGATCCACCTGCTCCTGCTCAGCTCAGATTCTACGAGGTGTGATGCCCACAGGTAGGACCATGTAGCTCAACATCTGTCACTGCTGGGGTCCTTCCTCAGCCAGCTCATAGTCAGGGAGACTACATCACTATAAGCTTTGAAATCACTCAAACCCTATCAGCACAAACCCAAAGGACAGTGAAAAATAAGAAATGAAAGGAAAAGAAAAGAAAAAGAAAGTCAAAGTGATGGAGAGCCTGGTGCCCGTCACCCTTGTAGTAAATCTCCTGTGCAGCTGGGGTACAGAGGCAGTACTCCCACCACGGCCCCTCCTTAATGACCTCTCCCACTGCCATTGCCAGTGTGAGCACGAACCGACTCTGGTTCAATGGACACAGACATTGTATATCAAGGAGACTGGGAGGGCAGTTTCACAGCACTGATAGTGGTGGTTTTAAGTCATGAGATTTTCCGAGTTGCAAAATCCTGTTTGAATGTCTTTATGAAAAAGTATTAGTGAAAAAATACAATGGTATAGTTTGTCTAGAACTGAGTTGAGTCCCCCAGTGAATGTTTCTCTTTATCAAGTACATGACCTTACAGAAGAGATGAGAAGTACAGTAGGAGCATGTGTGGATTTGGGGTAAGATAGCCTGGCGCCAGTGAAGAAGGCCATGGGAAGTTAGCAGAATTTCAAAACATGCAGGAGGAGTCACAGGAGTCTGCATTTGAAACATAGCATGTATTTTAGTGCTTACTCTTCTTAGATGGACGATTTCATGGGGATTAGGGTCCCTTTAGCTAGAAAGGCAAAGGCTCTATTTGTCATCTTTTCGTGCTCCTCTCCTTGTCTTTACTTCTTTCACCAAACCTTCAGCCTTTAGCAGCTCAGTTCAGCCTTATCAACGTCCCTCAGCCGTACACTCTTTCCCTATATCCATATTGAGCACAGCTCCTTAGAAATTCATAAGCAACACCAGCAATGACCGACACTTATACTCTGTGTCCTCACAGGTCCCCCGGAGGCCCCGCTGGAGGAGCTTCCCAGTAGGTGGGCTTATGCGGTGGAGCCATCTTCCATAAAGGTAAGCTGGTCCTCCTCCTCCTAAGTGAGGAATGTTGCTGCATTTCTTGTTCATTACAATTGAGGTGTGAAAATGTGAGGATATACAGTGCAGTTGATGGACACAACTTTCTCTGCAGGGAGAACATCGAGAGAGAGTCTAGGCCACCTGATATTTGATTCGAACGGGAACTCAAAAATGACAGTGTCAGTTACAGACTGTATGTGAGCGAGGGTTGTCCTCAGGAGAACACTTTCCTTTTTGATATAGTCTTTTGTGTTTCTCCATGCAAATAGTCTTGGGTGACCGTCCGTGAAGAGAAGGAGCCCTTTGCACAGGAGTTCTGGAGGTTTTCTCTTGGGCTCATTGACTCAACCACTGTTTTCCAACAGGTGTCCTAAAGTCACCAAGAACAGAACACCTGTGCAAAGAATGTCCAGCTTTATGTGATTCTCACAGAGTTTTCTTTTCTCCCATGGCAGGAGGATGCCACAGGAGATGATACATGTACGTATTCTGACATCACTTGCTGAAAAATATCTTGGTCCTGAGGAAGGTGGGGCATTTTGTTGGTGTGGTCTGGAGAGGCCCAGTTGATTCCAGGTTCCTGCTGGGAATAAGTGTATGAGGGGATAAGGAGATTAACTTATTGTCCAGAAAAGGACTGTGACCACTTCCAAGGTCCGCAGAAGCAATGACAACATTTAGGTGGTGAGATTTCTGATTTTGAGGTTTGGGGAAGGGAGGGTTCTTTTGTAAATGTGTGTGGTGTGATTATGTATGTATGTGTGTATGAGTGCTTGACTTTCTAAGAATATTGACCCACATGCGCAACACCATATAGACATCAACTATCAAAAATAATCAAATGAATAAATATAAATAAATAAACAAATCTTGGCACTACCGCAAACTTTACACATGTACCTCATTTTCCCTCAACTCAGCTGTTCCTAGAGGTTTAATATTCTTTTTCCTCACATGGAGATGGTGTAGACATGAATGGCAAAAGCTCTTGACCTCTAGGGGAGGTCCAAAATGTAAACCCAGGCATGGTTCCCATAACTGATGCCCTTGACCACCAACCTGAACTCACCCCTCAGCCACAGGTTCATTAGCCAAACAGCAGGAGAGTCCCAGCCTCCGTGTCCATGCCCAGAAGGCTAGTGTCTACTGAGTTCCCAAACACTGCAAATCGCGAGAGGTGTCTTCAGGGTCACACAGCCCGGGGCATCTACAGCTGCATTTAACAGCTGAGTTTGCCATTATCGTTGGTGTGAAAGGCACACGTAGGATCCACCTGCGGCTGACCAGGTGAATCCTTAGAGGTGTGGCGTCCCCATGTTGGATCATGTGGATCCACATCTGTCACTCCTGAGTTCACTCCTCAGCCTCGGTCCCCAAGGAGTTAAGAAAAAGGGAGAGAAAATCTCAACCAGCCCTACAAATGCTCAAACCGTGTAAGCACATACCCAGGGGACAGTGCCCTATAAGAACTCAAAGGAAAACTGGTGGGGAGCCTGGAGCCCATGACCCTTGTAGCAAATCTCCTGTGCAGCTGCCGTAGAGAGTCAGTGCTCCCCTCCATGCCCCTCCATAACAATCTATCCCACTGTCAATGTCAATGCAAGTATGGATAGACTCTGGCTCAATGGACACACATATTGTATATAAAGGAAGACTGGGAGAGAAGGTAAACAGGATTAATAGTGGTTCTTTTAAATAATGTGATTTCAGCCTTTTCAAATCTTCTGTATTTAATTTTCTTTATGAAAATGATTAGTGAATAGATATCGTGGGATAACTTGCTTAGAATTGAGTGCGGTTCCCCAATGAAGTTTGCTTTTTCATCCGTTACGTAATTTTGCAGAAGAAATGATACATACATTTGGAGCATCTATGGATTCTTTAGGAAAACAAAAGTTCTTGAAAGAAGTCAGGAATAACATGGCAATTTATGTGAATTTTCAAACAGGCAGCGAGAATCATAGGAGTCTGTCATTGAAACATAGCATGCTTTTCAGTGTTTACTCTCTGTTGGACTGACTCTTTCCATGGACCAGCTTCCCCTCATCTAGAAAAACAAAGGTTCTGTTCCTTGGCCTTCCTTCATCCAGTAAGGAGGGTGCACCAGCGCACCTCAGTTCACATCTGTCACCCTCATTGGGACACTCTCATCCCATGTCCTTATTGCACAAAGGCATCTATAGTCCCTAAGCAGCACCAGCAATGACTGATCATTACTCTGTGTCCTCACAGATCTCCTTGAGGCCCTGACTGAGGAGCTTCCCAGTAGATGGGCAGATGTGGTCCCATCTACCACCAATGTAAGCTCACCCTCCATCCTCCAAGTGACAAGTGGTACTTTATTTCATTTCAGTAAAGTCAAGATATGAAAATATTAGCATGTCCATTACAGATGATACAATGTTCTTGTTGAGGAAAATGTTGAGTGTCAACCTGTTACCAATGGATACATGTTTCAAAAAT
This sequence comes from Rhinolophus sinicus, assembly GCF_036562045.2. Classification (NCBI taxonomy): domain Eukaryota; kingdom Metazoa; phylum Chordata; class Mammalia; order Chiroptera; family Rhinolophidae; genus Rhinolophus; species Rhinolophus sinicus. The sequence continues at coordinate 62,306,047 of NC_133762.1, forward strand.
ACATTCGAAAATAGCAGCATTAAGAACAGAATATATAGGATTGAGCTTTTTCCTAGGCAGCATTTTTCCCCCTGGGAATATAATTGTGTAATGGCCAACCCAAAATGCCTCCATGAGATACTTTCTCCTGCAAAAGGTCATGGCTTTTGACAGGAGTAGTTTGCTCTATTCTTGTTTTGGGTACCCTCGACGTACCAGTTGTCCTATTGGTTTTCTACTGTCATTAAGAGACCCAAAGACCTGTGCCCACACATTTTGGTACGATCTTATCATCATCATATTTCTTTCATTTCAGGTGGCTTCAGTGGACACTGGAGTTGGTATGTATTCTAAAATTCCTCATTTAGTGAAGAAAGATCTAGAAGATGATACAGTTGAGGCTTTCATGCTCACTTTAGTGTACAGAGCTACTCTGATGCCAGCTTCCTGCTGGCAATGAAAACTGTGGACCTAGTGATAGAAACTGACTTTTAGATATATAATTGAGGCCATGTTCTGCAGTACCACTCACAAGGTTCGATGTGCTTATGTGGGACTGAGTTTGTATCTCTATGCATCCATTGCGTGATTCTGAGTGTTTGTGTTTGTGTTTTATTTTTTCTTATGTGTCGAGTGTTTCCCTAGATTAATATTCTTGTAAAGTCCACCAATGCTGGTGCCAACTTTCTCAATAAAAATTCCCATCTCACTAACCATTGTCACCCCAATAAACTTCAATTTAAAAAAAGAGAGCACACACAAAAACATTCCCATCTCATGGCTTCGTGAGTGGATACCTATGTGGTGTATGTACTAATCGCAATAAGATAAATGTGTGCACACATTGTATGCCACGTAGATGGCAATTAACCTGGAAAAGTCCATCACCACACAGGACAGTGCCCGCTGGGTTCTAAAGTGACAAACTCGGTTCAGAACTCCTGTCCGTGCATCAATGCCAGTTTCATTCAATTATGACTATCACCTTTAGTACCTCTCATGGCATTTCAAATGCTCATGACGTGTCACTGCTGGCACTTCCTTCACGCACAGATTTCTATCAAAGGCCTGAGAACGACTCCTCCGCACAACACAGCTGAGTTCTGGGCAGGACTCCGTCCTATTGCAGGTGGCCCCTCGTGTAGCTCATACCACAACCTGTTCTGTAGCAATGTGAGCCAGGAGATGCCTCCAGGTACAGTTGGGGACAATTCACTGTGACTGTCCATAGATATCTAACATTTGACTTGCCAGACTCTTGGAAAGAATACACAATGCCATTTTCATGTCGAAAATCTACCTCCCATTACTCATGCCATCTATGATTATTGTGTGTAGGCAAGAAACACTGTACCTTGAAAGGGAACCAAGAGGTCATCATCAGGACTCAGCAACTGGGTGGCACCAAATCCCCATCTCCGGAGGACGAGAGAAAGGTAGTGCACTGTAAGGCAGGGAAAGAGAAAATCATTGGAGTGACGGGGCATGGCCACTCGTGTCTCTCTAGAACATTCAGGGAGAAAATTGTTCATGGTTTCTTCAGAAGGGCTTTGGAAGAAATCAAGTGAAGGGAGTTATTTTAAGGCAATATAAATATAAGTTGAGACAAACTAAGTTTGAGTGTTGTGTGGAGCAGGACCACTCTGAATAACATGTATTTTAGGAAAATTTGATTATCATTTAGGTTTCAATCTTTTGCCTACAAGCCAAAAAAAAGAAAAAAAAAGTGAGACAGCTTGATCGTAAAATGTCACTTGTTTATCCCTGAAACTTCCTACTACAGAAAAGTTTATCCCAGCAGTCTTTCAATGTCCATGATAGTTTCCCCTTGTGCTGAAGGGAACCTTGATGTGTGGGATGACATGTTAAAATGATTGTCACCAACAGCTGGGCTTCAGGAGTTAATCAAGAGCCGCCTAGTGGACTCGATGTGTTAGAACAGCTCTGAGAGCTTTTCCAGGACATAACGATGACAACAATTTAGAGCAGCAGAGGAAGACACAGGAAGGGCACCCAGGTCACGTGGTGATCAGGTGGAGATTTCAAGGTCAGGAGAAGCAGCATGACCTCAATCCCTGTGTCCAGCCTTGCCCACTTGAGATGCCATTTTGCTGTTTCTTGGATGGGGATTCGATAGGACACCGTCATGTTCCTGGAGAAAACACTGTATCAACAACATCTTTACAACCTGGAGAGTGGAGCTCCCTCCTTTCTGTGGCTCTTCATCTGCCTGTGGGACAACCAGACCCTTTGTGCTTTACTCACTCCTTCCTTCAAGACTTTCTGTTTTGATTGCTACTTTCATTCTATCTTATTCCTTCTACCTCACTTTCTCTACCCACTACTCACTCTCACTCTTCTTTTCTTTCTTTAGTTTACTTTTTATCCTTTTACACTTATTTTTTTAATGTGGAGAACATACACAACATGAAATTCAACCTCTGAAGGTTTTTAAGTATATAGTACAGTAGAATTCACTATATGTACATCATTGTACAGGCCATCTCTGCATGTTCTTCATCTCTCATTGCTGAAACTGTACACCCATTCACAGTGACTCCATATACCCACCCACTCTAGGCAACAACACTTTTACTTTCTGTTTCTATGAGTTGGACTATTTTACATACTCATTTCAATGGAATCATAAAGTATGTGTTTTTGTTTGTTTCTGAGAATAGCTATTCTCACATAGAATAGGTTCATTCACGATGCTTCAAATGGCAGGATTCCCTTCTTGTTCAAGGCGAATAATATTGCATTAAATGTATTTTCTTTATGCTTTCCCCTGTCCATGGACACTGCGGCTATTTCTTGATGTGGGTTGTTATGAGCAGAGCAGCAATGATGAGGGCCATGCAGTTACCTCTGGAGATGCTGATTTCAATTGCTTGGGATGGACAAATAGAAGAGCTATTAATGCATCTATTTGCAATATTATGAGGAACTTCAATACTGTTTCCACAATGGGTGCACATTTTATATTCCCACTGGGTTTTCATGGTGGGATTGCATGGGTTGAAGTACACAGGGTCCCTGTGTCTCCGGGTGCTTACTGGCCGGGAGAGTGGTAGCCGTGACCCAGTCAATGAGTGGGTGGCATGAACATGGATGACAGATTAGGAGGGTCTGGGGTGAGGTCACAAGCTGTGACTAATGAAGTGTCCCTCTCAGAGGACATAGGGATTTATTTCATGCCTCTACAGTGTCTGGAGGGATGAAGGGGCAGTTGGATCCTGGGTTGAGGTGAGGGAAGCCTTAGTCAGGGATGTGGACACTCAGAACCCGTGAGTCATTGCTCGCTTTCAGCCAGGCCCGAGACCAGCCTGTGCAGAAGGATGCTCACATCAGTCGTCAGCAGAAAGTGGAGGTTTGAGCCTGAGTTCACTGAATTATGAATTACCAGGGCACCAGTGCAGAAGGCCCCTTTCCCAGGTCATGTACATGAACTGCTCATCAGAGTAGGTGAATTAAGCGGAAGCTATTTTTGGCAGAGTTGTCATGTGGGAGTTGGTCCAGAATGTTCTGAGGTGGCGTGGGAGGCCCACAGACTGCTGATCACTCAGGGTGGTTTTCTGTTGAGGGGACAGTTGGTGAGGAATAGCTGACAGTGTGAAGACCTTGGGGGCCGATAGCCACCAGTGTGGACTCCCCTGTTCTTTCAGAGGGTCTTGGTTTGTAGGAAACTGTCGCATTTGTGTCAGGGACGGAAACGTGGGATGTAGACTGTGTTGTGGGTTTGGATCCTCATGGCTCCACCACCTGACCCAGGGCTTCATCTCTCCCTGGCAGAAACCTTGGGGCCTGGAGATTGGAGGGTTGATGTGGTTCAGGGGTCCGGGCATGATCTCAGTGTCTCAGGTTCTCTGATCTCTATGCCTAGGACATCAACCAAATAGTGGTCCCAGATCTATCACATAGCAGTGTTGTGAGTCAGGGCCAGTTGCTTAATCACGCAGTTTCTCTCCCCACTATGCAAAAAAATGGATCACGACCCTGGCTTGCCTCCTCGAGGTGGCGCTGCTGTGGGCATCACAAGAGATGATAACACATACTCTCCATGAGCTGTAAGCATCACACCCATATAGAGGATGAAAAGTCACCTCCCACGTGCCCTTTCAGTGGATGCATCCAAGTGTTATCTGCATTTAACCTCAACAAGTGTCTAGCTCATTCTGCAGCCATTCAATGATTGGAAAGTCAGAGCAATTACACAACACCTGTCTTTGATTTGCCTGGAGGCTTTACGGTATTTAATTTTGTTTAGCCTCATCACATAATACTAACAAGGAGGTCCTCTTCACATTTTCTCACTTTGAAACGGGGTACTGAGTCCAAGAGCAGTCTCCATATGTTTCAGATATGTGCAGCTTCTGCAGAGGATTGGAATTCAGGGTACTAGGCGTAGTCACTATGTTTTGCTGCGTTTCTATAATGCCTCAGCTAATTAAAGATTTTTCCTACAAAACCTGTCTGTTGAGGGATTTAGTTGCACAGCAAACTACAAGATATTTCTAGGTCCATCTTTATGTCCCGTGGGTCATCTACTCAGCTAGCTGGTGAATTAAGGGAGCAATAGTTGGAAGTGTGAATAAACTATTCCTAAAGTCTCTATGGTCTCCTGCCAGTAAGATGTCAAAGATTCTCTCTATTGTCATGTATTTCCCAGGAAGTAGCAGCCAGGATGAGGGAAGTTGTCTTCCCATAAACAGATCCCACTCATCAGTTTCCAGCAAGAGATGGGAAAGAAGAGTGCGTGAGCGGCCACCCCTCAAGTTCTACCCTGACAGGGACCCAGCAGAAGGTACTGTGGATATATGCTCATTAATTTAATGCAGGAAGAATTTTGTGTGTCCTAGTTTTAACAGAAAACTACAAAAATGCTAAGCCACGTTCTTCTTTTATGCCTGCAAATTTAAGTATCTTCACAAAATTAGTACTCCTGTAACTATGAAGTCAAGATGCATTGACAACTCAAAATATGGTTCACGTTGAACAGCAGACAATGTCCTCAGCTAATGCTCACGTTAGCTGAGTGTTTAACTTTTGCTGAATAGGTCCCTCCGGAATACAATGTCTCCAAATTTGTACACATTGAGAGACCTTGTTGACAACAGGTTGGGATTAACAAAGGAGTTGACAAGATGATACACAACGTTCCCGCAGCCCACCACTCCAATGCTCCCTGTTAATAACACCTGACGTTCCTGTGATACGTGTGTTACAGTCATTGCAATGTTATCAATATTTTATTGATTAAAATGTGCACAGTTCATGCTAAGGTTTACGCCTGCTGCTGTGACATTCTATAAGTTTGGTGAAGATCATAACATTATGTGTCAAAGTTAGAGGATCCCAGGATATCAGTACACGGATGTCATAGCGACATTCTTCACAACAGCCAACAGTTGGAAACTTTTCCAAAGTCCATCAAGTGATGAGTGGATAAATACAGTCTGATGAATACCCAAAGTGGAATGTCATTCAGTCATGAATGGGAATTGAATTTTGAAATATACTGCAACATGAAAGGACATTGAGAAATTGTCATGCTTAGTAACACCAGGCAGACACAGAAAGAAAATAATTTGTGATTCACTTATATGAGGTCCCTGCCACAGGCAGATTCACAGTGGAGGGACAACATAGAGATAACAAGGGTTGGAAGGAGGGTGAAACTAGAGTGATTTGTTAATGGGAACTGAGGTGGAGATGATGAAAAAGAAGACTGGATCTAGGCAGTAGTGATGAATCCATAGCGTTGTGCATAGAATCCAGGTTCCTGACCTGCATAGTCACTAATTATTGAAAGCAGCGTAAATAGCATTTCTACCTCATCACTGTCAAAAAGTTAAGAAAATCCAATAATAGAGATGATAAAGGGAGGACAGCATATATCAATTCAGGGAAAACTGCAATGGTCTTGTAACATTTCAGGAAAAAGTGCGACTGTGTTGTGTTTTAAAAAGGGCAGAAAAATTCATGAAAATCTCTCACTGAAACACAACATGCATTTAGCTGTCTACCCGGTTTCAGAGTATTTCAAATTATTTACACTCTATTTAGCTAGACACCAAAGACCCCATGTCTCACTTCTTTCCTCTCCTCTCCTTGGCCTTGCGCCTTCCACCAAGGAGTGCGGCCTGGAACATGTTCAGCTCATAGATATGAAAATCCCATAGCCACACAGTCTCTCTCACATCCGCATCAAGCTAATCTCCCTGAGTGTGTTTGACTAGTATCACCAATGGCACATTTACTCTGTGTTCTTGTAGCTCTCCTGACATCCCAGAGGAAGACCTTCTCTCTGATAATTGCAATGAGGACATCAAACCTATCACGGTAAGCTTGCCTTCCACCCTCTGAGACAGAAATGCTCCTTTAGTACACTCAGCCAAACTAAGATTGAAAATGTTAGCATGTCCATTCCAGATGATACAGACAATCTTCTGGCTGAGGAGACTGTTGAGTGTGAATTTGTTACCAACTGATACTTGTTTTGAATGTGCATTCAACAATGGCAGCATTAGCAACAGAATATATGGGAGTGACCTTTTTCCTATGCAGCATTTTTGTTTGTTTGTTTGTTTGTTTGTTTTGGAATACAGCTGTGTAACTGACAACCCAAGATGCCTGTGTGAGATACTTCCTGCAGCAAAAGGTCATGGCTTTTGACATGAGTAGTTTTGCTTGATTTCTTCTTTTGGGTTTCTTGACCCACCAGTGTTCCCATTGGTTTTCTACAGTCATTAAGGAAACCAAAGACCGGTGCAAACACAAACCGCATGATCTGAACCTTGTCATATTTTCTATCTTTTCAGGACACTCCAGGGGACACCGTCGATAGTACGTATTCTAGAATTTCTCATTTGGTGACAAAAAGTGGCGAACATGACAAAATGGGGGCTTTCTTGCTGGCTTTAAAATGCAGAGTCACCGTAATGTCAGCTTTTTGGTGGCAATGAAACTGGGGATATGATGGTAGAACCTGGCTTTCTAGGTGAAGTGTTTCCATGTTCTCCAGTTCCACTTTGGTTGTTCAATGAGCGGTGTGAGACTGACTGTCTCTATGTGCTTCCATGAGTGTTACAGATTGTGTGTGTGTGTGTGTGTGTGTGTGTGTGTGTTTAAATTTTTGTCTGATGAGTGTTTCCCAAGATTAATATTCCTGTAAAGCCCACCAGTGTTGGTGCCCACTTTATCAATAAAAATTCCCATCTCACTAGCCATTGCCACCCCGATACACTTTAATTTAAAAAAAGAGAGCGCACACAAAAACATTCCCATCTCATGGCATCGTGAGTGGATACCTATGTGGTGTATCTATTAATCACAATAAGATAAATATGTGCACACATTGTATGCCACATAGACGGCAATTAACATGGAAAAATCCATCACCACACAGGACAGTGCCCGCTGGGTTCTAAAGTGACAAACTCGGTTCAGAACTCCTGTCTGTGCATCAATGCCAGTTTCATTCAATTATGACTATCACCTTTAGTACCTCTCATGGCATTTCGAATGCTCATGACGTGTCACTGCTGGCACTTCCTTCACGCACAGATTTCTATCAAAGGCCTGAGATCGACTCCTCCGCACAACACAGCTGAGTTCTGGGCAGGACTCCGTCCTATTGCAGGTGGCCCCTAGTGTAGCTCATACCACAACCTGTTCTGTAGCAATGTGAGCCAGGAGATGCCTCCAGGTACAGTTGGGGACAATTCACTGTGACTGTCCATAGATATCTAACATTTGACTTGCCAGACTCTTGGAAAGAATACACAATGCCATTTTCATGTCGAAAATCTACCTCCCATTACTCATGCCATCTATGATTATTGTGTGTAGGCAAGAAACACTGTACCTTGAAAGGGAACCAAGAGGTCATCATCAGGACTCAGCAACTGGGTGGCACCAAATCCCCATCTCCGGAGGACGAGAGAAAGGTAGTGCACTGTAAGGCAGGGAAAGAGAAAATCATTGGAGTGACGGGGCATGGCCACTCGTGTCTCTCTAGAACATTCAGGGAGAAAATTGTTCATGGTTTCTTCAGAAGGGCTTTGGAAGAAATCAAGTGAAGGGAGTTATTTTAAGGCAATATAAATATAAGTTGAGACAAACTAAGTTTGAGTGTTGTGTGGAGCAGGACCACTCTGAATAACATGTATTTTAGGAAAATTTGATTATCATTTAGGTTTCAATCTTTTGCCTACAAGCCAAAAAAAAGAAAAAAAAAGTGAGACAGCTTGATCGTAAAATGTCACTTGTTTATCCCTGAAACTTCCTACTACAGAAAAGTTTATCCCAGCAGTCTTTCAATGTCCATGATAGTTTCCCCTTGTGCTGAAGGGAACCTTGATGTGGGATGACATGTTAAAATGATTGTCACCAACAGCTGGGCTTCAGGAGTTAATCAAGAGCCGCCTAGTGGACTCGATGTGTTAGAACAGCTCTGAGAGCTTTTCCAGGACATAACGATGACAACAATTTAGAGCAGCAGAGGAAGACACAGGAAGGGCACCCAGGTCACGTGGTGATCAGGTGGAGATTTCAAGGTCAGGAGAAGCAGCATGACCTCAATCCCTGTGTCCAGCCTTGCCCACACTTGAGATGCCATTTTGCTGTTTCTTGGATGGGGATTCGATAGGACACCGTCATGTTCCTGGAGAAAACACTGTATCAACAACATCTTTACAACCTGGAGAGTGGAGCTCCCTCCTTTCTGTGGCTCTTCATCTGCCTGTGGGACAACCAGACCCTTTGTGCTTTACTCACTCCTTCCTTCAAGACTTTCTGTTTTGATTGCTACTTTCATTCTATCTTATTCCTTCTACCTCACTTTCTCTACCCACTACTCACTCTCACTCTTCTTTTCTTTCTTTAGTTTACTTTTTATCCTTTTACACTTATTTTTTTTTAATGTGGAGAACATACACAACATGAAATTCAACCTCTGAAGGTTTTTAAGTATATAGTACAGTAGAATTCACTATATGTACATCATTGTACAGGCCATCTCTGCATGTTCTTCATCTCTCATTGCTGAAACTGTACACCCATTCACAGTGACTCCATATACCCACCCACTCTAGGCAACAACACTTTTACTTTCTGTTTCTATGAGTTGGACTATTTTACATACTCATTTCAATGGAATCATAAAGTATGTGTTTTTGTTTTTTTCTGAGAATAGCTATTCTCACATAGAATAGGTTCATTCACGATGCTTCAAATGGCAGGATTCCCTTCTTGTTCAAGGCGAATAATATTGCATTAAATGTATTTTCTTTATGCTTTCCCCTGTCCATGGACACTGCGGCTATTTCTTGATGTGGGTTGTTATGAGCAGAGCAGCAATGATGAGGGCCATGCAGTTACCTCTGGAGATGCTGATTTCAATTGCTTGGGATGGACAAATAGAAGAGCTATTAATGCATCTATTTGCAATATTATGAGGAACTTCAATACTGTTTCCACAATGGGTGCACATTTTATATTCCCACTGGGTTTTCATGGTGGGATTGCATGGGTTGAAGTACACAGGGTCCCTGTGTCTCCGGGTGCTTACTGGCCGGGAGAGTGGTAGCCGTGACCCAGTCAATGAGTGGGTGGCATGAACATGGATGACAGATTAGGAGGGTCTGGGGTGAGGTCACAAGCTGTGACTAATGAAGTGTCCCTCTCAGAGGACATAGGGATTTATTTCATGCCTCTACAGTGTCTGGAGGGATGAAGGGCAGTTGGATCCTGGGTTGAGGTGAGGGAAGCCTTAGTCAGGGATGTGGACACTCAGAACCCGTGAGTCATTGCTCGCTTTCAGCCAGGCCCGAGACCAGCCTGTGCAGAAGGATGCTCACATCAGTCGTCAGCAGAAAGTGGAGGTTTGAGCCTGAGTTCACTGAATTATGAATTACCAGGGCACCAGTGCAGAAGGCCCCTTTCCCAGGTCATGTACATGAACTGCTCATCAGAGTAGGTGAATTAAGCGGAAGCTATTTTTGGCAGAGTTGTCATGTGGGAGTTGGTCCAGAATGTTCTGAGGTGGCGTGGGAGGCCCACAGACTGCTGATCACTCAGGGTGGTTTTCTGTTGAGGGGACAGTTGGTGAGGAATAGCTGACAGTGTGAAGACCTTGGGGGCCGATAGCCACCAGTGTGGACTCCCCTGTTCTTTCAGAGGGTCTTGGTTTGTAGGAAACTGTCGCATTTGTGTCAGGGACGGAAACGTGGGATGTAGACTGTGTTGTGGGTTTGGATCCTCATGGCTCCACCACCTGACCCAGGGCTTCATCTCTCCCTGGCAGAAACCTTGGGGCCTGGAGATTGGAGGGTTGATGTGGTTCAGGGGTCCGGGGCATGATCTCAGTGTCTCAGGTTCTCTGATCTCTATGCCTAGGACATCAACCAAATAGTGGTCCCAGATCTATCACATAGCAGTGTTGTGAGTCAGGGCCAGTTGCTTAATCACGCGAAGTTTCTACGCCCACTATTGCAAAATGTGGATCACGACCCTGGCTTGCCTCCCTCGAGGTGGCGCTGCTGTGGGCATCACAAGAGATGATAACACATACTCTCCATGAGCTGTAAGCATCACACCCATATAGAGGATGAAAAGTCACCTCCCACGTGCCCTTTCAGTGGATGCATCCAAGTGTTATCTGCATTCAACCTCAACAAGTGTCTAGCTCATTCTTGCAGCCATTCAATGATTGGAAAGTCAGAGCAATTACACAACACCTGTCTTTGATTTGCCTGGAGGCTTTACGGTATTTAATTTTGTTTAGCCTCATCACATAATACTAACAAGGAGGTCCTCTTCACATTTTCTCACTTTGAAACGGGGTACTGAGTCCAAGAGCAGTCTCCATATGTTTCAGATATGTGCAGCTTCTGCAGAGGATTGGAATTCAGGGTACTAGGCGTAGTCACTATGTTTTGCTGCGTTTCTATAATGCCTCAGCTAATTAAAGATTTTTCCTACAAAACCTGTCTGTTGAGGGATTTAGTTGCACAGCAAACTACAAGATATTTCTAGGTCCATCTTTATGTCCCATGGGTCATCTACTCAGCTAGTTGGTGAATTAAGGGAACAATAGTTGGAAGTGTGAATAAACTATTCCTAAAGTCCCTATGGTCTCCTGCCAGTAAGATGTCAAAGATTCTCTCTATTGTCATGTATTTCCCAGGAAGTAGCAGCCAGGATGAGGGAAATTGTCTTCCCATAAACAGATCCCACTCATCAGTTTCCAGCAAGAGATGGGAAAGAAGAGTGCGTGGCCACGCCTCAAGCTCTACCCTGACAGGGACCCAGCAGAAGGTACTGTGGATATATGCTCATTAAGTTAATGCAGGAAGAATTTTGTGTGTCCCAGTTTTAACAGAAAACTACAAAAATGCTAAGCCACGTTCTTCTTTTATGCCTGCAAATTTAAGTATCTTCACAAAATTAGTACTCCTGTAACTATGAAGTCAAGATGCATTGACAACTCAAAATATGGTTCATGTTGAACAGCAGACAATGTCCTTAGCTAATGCTCACGTTAGCTGAGTGTTTAACTTTTGCTGAATAGGTCCCTCCGGAATACAATGTCTCCAAATTTGTACACATTGAGAGACCTTGTTGACAACAGGTTGGGATTAACAAAGGAGTTGACAAGATGATACACAACGTTCCCGCAGCCCACCACTCCAATGCTCCCTGTTAATAACACCTGACGTTCCTGTGATACGTTTGTTACAGTCATTGCAATGATATTAATGTTTTATTGATTAAAATGTACACAGTTCATACTAAGGTTTACTCCTGCTGCTGTGACATTCTATAAGTTTGGTGAAGAGCATAACATTATGTGTCAAAGTTAGAGGATCCCAGGATATCCCTACACGAACGTCATAGCGACATTCTTCACAACAGCCAACAGTTGGAAACTTTTCCAAAATCCATCAAGTGACGAGTGGATAAATACAGTCTGATGTGTACCCAGAGTAGATAGTCGTTCAGTCGTGAACAGGAATTGAATTTTGAAATATGCTGCAACATGAAAAGACGTTGAAAAAATGTCGTGCTTAGTAACACCAGGCAGACACAGAAAGACAAATAATTTGTGATTCACTTATATGAGGTCCCTGCCACAGGCAAATTCACAGTGGAGAGACAACGTAGAGATAACAAGGGTTGGAAGGAGGGTGAAATTAGAGTGATTTGTTAAATGGGAACTGAGGTGGAGATGATGAAAAAGACTGGATCTAGGCAGTAGTGATGAATCCGTAGCGTTGTGCATAGAATCCAGGTTCCTGACTTGCATAGTCACTAATTATTAAAAGCAGCGTAAATAGCATTTCTACCTCACCACTGTCAAAAAGTTAAGAAAATCCAATAATAGAGATGACAAAGGGAGGACAGCATATATGAATTCAGGGAAAACTGCAATGGTCTTGTAACATTTCAGGAAAAAGTGCGACTGTGTTGTGTTTTAATATGGGCAGAAAAATTCATGAAAATCTCTCACTGAAACACAACATGCATTTAACTGTAGACCCGGTTTCAGAGCATTTCCAATTAATTACATTCCATTTAGCTAGACACCAAATACCCCATGTCTCACTTCTTTCCTCTCCTCTCCTTGGCCTTGCGCCTTCCTCCAAGGAATGCGGCCCGGCTCATGTTCAGCTCATAGATATGAAAATCCCATAGCCACACGTCTCTCTCACATCCGCATCATGCTAATCTCCCTGAGTATGTTTGACTAGTATCACCAATGGCACATTTACTCTGTGTTCTTGTAGCTCTCCCTGACATCCCAGAGGAAGACCTTCTCTCTGATAATTGCAATGAGGACATCAAACCTATCACGGTAAGCTTGCCTTCCACCCTCTGAGACAGAAATTCTCCTTTAGTACACTCAGCCAAACTAAGATTGAAAATGTTAGCATGTCCATTCCAGATGATACAGACAATCTTCTGGCTGAGGAGAATGTTGAGTGTGAATTTGTTACCAACTGATACTTGTTTTGAATGTGCATTCAACAATGGCAGCATTAGCAACAGAATATATGGGAGTGACCTTTTTCCTATGCAGCATTTTTGTTTGTTTGTTTGTTTGTTTGTTTTGGAATACAGCTGTGTAACTGGCAACCCAAGATGCCTGTGTGAGATACTTCCTGCAGCAAAAGGTCATGGCTTTTGACATGAGTAGTTTTGCTTGATTTCTTCTTTTGGGGTTTCTTGACCCACCAGTGTTCCCATTGGTTTTCTACAGTCATTAAGGAAACCAAAGACCGGTGCAAACACAAACCGCATGATCTGAACCTTGTCATATTTTCTATCTTTTCAGGACACTCCAGGGGACACCGTCGATAGTACGTATTCTAGAATTTCTCATTTGGTGACAAAAAGTGGCGAACATGACAAAATGGGGGCTTTCTTGCTGGCTTTAAAATGCAGAGTCACCGTAATGTCAGCTTTTTGGTGGCAATGAAACTGGGGATATGATGGTAGAACCTGGCTTTCTAGGTGAAGTGTTTCCATGTTCTCCAGTTCCACTTTGGTTGTTCAATGAGCGGGTGTGAGACTGACTGTCTCTATGTGCTTCCATGAGTGTTACAGATTGTGTGTGTGTGTGTGTGTGTGTGTGTGTGTGTTTAAATTTTTGTCTGATGAGTGTTTCCCAAGATTAATATTCCTGTAAAGCCCACCAGTGTTGGTGCCCACTTTATCAATAAAAATTCCCATCTCACTAGCCATTGCCACCCCGATACACTTTAATTTAAAAAAAGAGAGCGCACACAAAAACATTCCCATCTCATGGCATCGTGAGTGGATACCTATGTGGTGTATCTATTAATCACAATAAGATAAATATGTGCACACATTGTATGCCACATAGACGGCAATTAACATGGAAAAATCCATCACCACACAGGACAGTGCCCGCTGGGTTCTAAAGTGACAAACTCGGTTCAGAACTCCTGTCTGTGCATCAATGCCAGTTTCATTCAATTATGACTATCACCTTTAGTACCTCTCATGGCATTTCGAATGCTCATGACGTGTCACTGCTGGCACTTCCTTCACGCACAGATTTCTATCAAAGGCCTGAGATCGACTCCTCCGCACAACACAGCTGAGTTCTGGGCAGGACTCCGTCCTATTGCAGGTGGCCCCTAGTGTAGCTCATACCACAACCTGTTCTGTAGCAATGTGAGCCAGGAGATGCCTCCAGGTACAGTTGGGGACAATTCACTGTGACTGTCCATAGATATCTAACATTTGACTTGCCAGACTCTTGGAAAGAATACACAATGCCATTTTCATGTCGAAAATCTACCTCCCATTACTCATGCCATCTATGATTATTGTGTGTAGGCAAGAAACACTGTACCTTGAAAGGGAACCAAGAGGTCATCATCAGGACTCAGCAACTGGGTGGCACCAAATCCCCATCTCCGGAGGACGAGAGAAAGGTAGTGCACTGTAAGGCAGGGAAAGAGAAAATCATTGGAGTGACGGGGCATGGCCACTCGTGTCTCTCTAGAACATTCAGGAGAAAATTGTTCATGGTTTCTTCAGAAGGGCTTTGGAAGAAATCAAGTGAAGGGAGTTATTTTAAGGCAATATAAATATAAGTTGAGACAAACTAAGTTTGAGTGTTGTGTGGAGCAGGACCACTCTGAATAACATGTATTTTAGGAAAATTTGATTATCATTTAGGTTTCAATCTTTTGCCTACAAGCCAAAAAAAAGAAAAAAAAAGTGAGACAGCTTGATCGTAAAATGTCACTTGTTTATCCCTGAAACTTCCTACTACAGAAAAGTTTATCCCAGCAGTCTTTCAATGTCCATGATAGTTTCCCCTTGTGCTGAAGGGAACCTTGATGTGTGGGATGACATGTTAAAATGATTGTCACCAACAGCTGGGCTTCAGGAGTTAATCAAGAGCCGCCTAGTGGACTCGATGTGTTAGAACAGCTCTGAGAGCTTTTCCAGGACATAACGATGACAACAATTTAGAGCAGCAGAGGAAGACACAGGAAGGGCACCCAGGTCACGTGGTGATCAGGTGGAGATTTCAAGGTCAGGAGAAGCAGCATGACCTCAATCCCTGTGTCCAGCCTTGCCCACACTTGAGATGCCATTTTGCTGTTTCTTGGATGGGGATTCGATAGGACACCGTCATGTTCCTGGAGAAAACACTGTATCAACAACATCTTTACAACCTGGAGAGTGGAGCTCCCTCCTTTCTGTGGCTCTTCATCTGCCTGTGGGACAACCAGACCCTTTGTGCTTTACTCACTCCTTCCTTCAAGACTTTCTGTTTTGATTGCTACTTTCATTCTATCTTATTCCTTCTACCTCACTTTCTCTACCCACTACTCACTCTCACTCTTCTTTTTCTTTCTTTAGTTTACTTTTTATCCTTTTACACTTATTTTTTTTTAATGTGGAGAACATACACAACATGAAATTCAACCTCTGAAGGTTTTTAAGTATATAGTACAGTAGAATTCACTATATGTACATCATTGTACAGGCCATCTCTGCATGTTCTTCATCTCTCATTGCTGAAACTGTACACCCATTCACAGTGACTCCATATACCCACCCACTCTAGGCAACAACACTTTTACTTTCTGTTTCTATGAGTTGGACTATTTTACATACTCATTTCAATGGAATCATAAAGTATGTGTTTTTGTTTGTTTCTGAGAATAGCTATTCTCACATAGAATAGGTTCATTCACGATGCTTCAAATGGCAGGATTCCCTTCTTGTTCAAGGCGAATAATATTGCATTAAATGTATTTTCTTTATGCTTTCCCCTGTCCATGGACACTGCGGCTATTTCTTGATGTGGGTTGTTATGAGCAGAGCAGCAATGATGAGGGCCATGCAGTTACCTCTGGAGATGCTGATTTCAATTGCTTGGGATGGACAAATAGAAGAGCTATTAATGCATCTATTTGCAATATTATGAGGAACTTCAATACTGTTTCCACAATGGGTGCACATTTTATATTCCCACTGGGTTTTCATGGTGGGATTGCATGGGTTGAAGTACACAGGGTCCCTGTGTCTCCGGGTGCTTACTGGCCGGGAGAGTGGTAGCCGTGACCCAGTCAATGAGTGGGTGGCATGAACATGGATGACAGATTAGGAGGGTCTGGGGTGAGGTCACAAGCTGTGACTAATGAAGTGTCCCTCTCAGAGGACATAGGGATTTATTTCATGCCTCTACAGTGTCTGGAGGGATGAAGGGGCAGTTGGATCCTGGGTTGAGGTGAGGGAAGCCTTAGTCAGGGATGTGGACACTCAGAACCCGTGAGTCATTGCTCGCTTTCAGCCAGGCCCGAGACCAGCCTGTGCAGAAGGATGCTCACATCAGTCGTCAGCAGAAAGTGGAGGTTTGAGCCTGAGTTCACTGAATTATGAATTACCAGGGCACCAGTGCAGAAGGCCCCTTTCCCAGGTCATGTACATGAACTGCTCATCAGAGTAGGTGAATTAAGCGGAAGCTATTTTTGGCAGAGTTGTCATGTGGGAGTTGGTCCAGAATGTTCTGAGGTGGCGTGGGAGGCCCACAGACTGCTGATCACTCAGGGTGGTTTTCTGTTGAGGGGACAGTTGGTGAGGAATAGCTGACAGTGTGAAGACCTTGGGGGCCGATAGCCACCAGTGTGGACTCCCCTGTTCTTTCAGAGGGTCTTGGTTTGTAGGAAACTGTCGCATTTGTGTCAGGGACGGAAACGTGGGATGTAGACTGTGTTGTGGGTTTGGATCCTCATGGCTCCACCACCTGACCCAGGGCTTCATCTCTCCCTGGCAGAAACCTTGGGGCCTGGAGATTGGAGGGTTGATGTGGTTCAGGGGTCCGGGGCATGATCTCAGTGTCTCAGGTTCTCTGATCTCTATGCCTAGGACATCAACCAAATAGTGGTCCCAGATCTATCACATAGCAGTGTTGTGAGTCAGGGCCAGTTGCTTAATCACGCGAAGTTTCTACGCCCACTATTGCAAAATGTGGATCACGACCCTGGCTTGCCTCCCTCGAGGTGGCGCTGCTGTGGGCATCACAAGAGATGATAACACATACTCTCCATGAGCTGTAAGCATCACACCCATATAGAGGATGAAAAGTCACCTCCCACGTGCCCTTTCAGTGGATGCATCCAAGTGTTATCTGCATTCAACCTCAACAAGTGTCTAGCTCATTCTTGCAGCCATTCAATGATTGGAAAGTCAGAGCAATTACACAACACCTGTCTTTGATTTGCCTGGAGGCTTTACGGTATTTAATTTTGTTTAGCCTCATCACATAATACTAACAAGGAGGTCCTCTTCACATTTTCTCACTTTGAAACGGGGTACTGAGTCCAAGAGCAGTCTCCATATGTTTCAGATATGTGCAGCTTCTGCAGAGGATTGGAATTCAGGGTACTAGGCGTAGTCACTATGTTTTGCTGCGTTTCTATAATGCCTCAGCTAATTAAAGATTTTTCCTACAAAACCTGTCTGTTGAGGGATTTAGTTGCACAGCAAACTACAAGATATTTCTAGGTCCATCTTTATGTCCCATGGGTCATCTACTCAGCTAGTTGGTGAATTAAGGGAACAATAGTTGGAAGTGTGAATAAACTATTCCTAAAGTCCCTATGGTCTCCTGCCAGTAAGATGTCAAAGATTCTCTCTATTGTCATGTATTTCCCAGGAAGTAGCAGCCAGGATGAGGGAAATTGTCTTCCCATAAACAGATCCCACTCATCAGTTTCCAGCAAGAGATGGGAAAGAAGAGTGCGTGAGCGGCCACGCCTCAAGCTCTACCCTGACAGGGACCCAGCAGAAGGTACTGTGGATATATGCTCATTAAGTTAATGCAGGAAGAATTTTGTGTGTCCCAGTTTTAACAGAAAACTACAAAAATGCTAAGCCACGTTCTTCTTTTATGCCTGCAAATTTAAGTATCTTCACAAAATTAGTACTCCTGTAACTATGAAGTCAAGATGCATTGACAACTCAAAATATGGTTCATGTTGAACAGCAGACAATGTCCTTAGCTAATGCTCACGTTAGCTGAGTGTTTAACTTTTGCTGAATAGGTCCCTCCGGAATACAATGTCTCCAAATTTGTACACATTGAGAGACCTTGTTGACAACAGGTTGGGATTAACAAAGGAGTTGACAAGATGATACACAACGTTCCCGCAGCCCACCACTCCAATGCTCCCTGTTAATAACACCTGACGTTCCTGTGATACGTTTGTTACAGTCATTGCAATGATATTAATGTTTTATTGATTAAAATGTACACAGTTCATACTAAGGTTTACTCCTGCTGCTGTGACATTCTATAAGTTTGGTGAAGAGCATAACATTATGTGTCAAAGTTAGAGGATCCCAGGATATCCCTACACGACCGTCATAGCGACATTCTTCACAACAGCCAACAGTTGGAAACTTTTCCAAAATCCATCAAGTGACGAGTGGATAAATACAGTCTGATGTGTACCCAGAGTAGATAGTCGTTCAGTCGTGAACAGGAATTGAATTTTGAAATATGCTGCAACATGAAAAGACGTTGAAAAAATGTCGTGCTTAGTAACACCAGGCAGACACAGAAAGACAAATAATTTGTGATTCACTTATATGAGGTCCCTGCCACAGGCAAATTCACAGTGGAGAGACAACGTAGAGATAACAAGGGTTGGAAGGAGGGTGAAATTAGAGTGATTTGTTAAATGGGAACTGAGGTGGAGATGATGAAAAAGACTGGATCTAGGCAGTAGTGATGAATCCGTAGCGTTGTGCATAGAATCCAGGTTCCTGACTTGCATAGTCACTAATTATTAAAAGCAGCGTAAATAGCATTTCTACCTCACCACTGTCAAAAAGTTAAGAAAATCCAATAATAGAGATGACAAAGGGAGGACAGCATATATGAATTCAGGGAAAACTGCAATGGTCTTGTAACATTTCAGGAAAAAGTGCGACTGTGTTGTGTTTTAATATGGGCAGAAAAATTCATGAAAATCTCTCACTGAAACACAACATGCATTTAACTGTAACACCGGTTTCAGAGCATTTCCAATTAATTACATTCCATTTAGCTAGACACCAAATACCCCATGTCTCACTTCTTTCCTCTCCTCTCCTTGGCCTTGCGCCTTCCTCCAAGGAATGCGGCCCGGCTCATGTTCAGCTCATAGATATGAAAATCCCATAGCCACACGTCTCTCTCACATCCGCATCATGCTAATCTCCCTGAGTATGTTTGACTAGTATCACCAATGGCACATTTACTCTGTGTTCTTGTAGCTCTCCCTGACATCCCAGAGGAAGACCTTCTCTCTGATAATTGCAATGAGGACATCAAACCTATCACGGTAAGCTTGCCTTCCACCCTCTGAGACAGAAATTCTCCTTTAGTACACTCAGCCAAACTAAGATTGAAAATGTTAGCATGTCCATTCCAGATGATACAGACAATCTTCTGGCTGAGGAGAATGTTGAGTGTGAATTTGTTACCAACTGATACTTGTTTTGAATGTGCATTCAACAATGGCAGCATTAGCAACAGAATATATGGGAGTGACCTTTTTCCTATGCAGCATTTTTGTTTGTTTGTTTGTTTGTTTGTTTTGGAATACAGCTGTGTAACTGGCAACCCAAGATGCCTGTGTGAGATACTTCCTGCAGCAAAAGGTCATGGCTTTTGACATGAGTAGTTTTGCTTGATTTCTTCTTTTGGGGTTTCTTGACCCACCAGTGTTCCCATTGGTTTTCTACAGTCATTAAGGAAACCAAAGACCGGTGCAAACACAAACCGCATGATCTGAACCTTGTCATATTTTCTATCTTTTCAGGACACTCCAGGGGACACCGTCGATAGTACGTATTCTAGAATTTCTCATTTGGTGACAAAAAGTGGCGAACATGACAAAATGGGGGCTTTCTTGCTGGCTTTAAAATGCAGAGTCACCGTAATGTCAGCTTTTTGGTGGCAATGAAACTGGGGATATGATGGTAGAACCTGGCTTTCTAGGTGAAGTGTTTCCATGTTCTCCAGTTCCACTTTGGTTGTTCAATGAGCGGGTGTGAGACTGACTGTCTCTATGTGCTTCCATGAGTGTTACAGATTGTGTGTGTGTGTGTGTGTGTGTGTGTGTGTGTGTGTTTAAATTTTTGTCTGATGAGTGTTTCCCAAGATTAATATTCCTGTAAAGCCCACCAGTGTTGGTGCCCACTTTATCAATAAAAATTCCCATCTCACTAGCCATTGCCACCCCGATACACTTTAATTTAAAAAAAGAGAGCGCACACAAAAACATTCCCATCTCATGGCATCGTGAGTGGATACCTATGTGGTGTATCTATTAATCACAATAAGATAAATATGTGCACACATTGTATGCCACATAGACGGCAATTAACATGGAAAAATCCATCACCACACAGGACAGTGCCCGCTGGGTTCTAAAGTGACAAACTCGGTTCAGAACTCCTGTCTGTGCATCAATGCCAGTTTCATTCAATTATGACTATCACCTTTAGTACCTCTCATGGCATTTCGAATGCTCATGACGTGTCACTGCTGGCACTTCCTTCACGCACAGATTTCTATCAAAGGCCTGAGATCGACTCCTCCGCACAACACAGCTGAGTTCTGGGCAGGACTCCGTCCTATTGCAGGTGGCCCCTAGTGTAGCTCATACCACAACCTGTTCTGTAGCAATGTGAGCCAGGAGATGCCTCCAGGTACAGTTGGGGACAATTCACTGTGACTGTCCATAGATATCTAACATTTGACTTGCCAGACTCTTGGAAAGAATACACAATGCCATTTTCATGTCGAAAATCTACCTCCCATTACTCATGCCATCTATGATTATTGTGTGTAGGCAAGAAACACTGTACCTTGAAAGGGAACCAAGAGGTCATCATCAGGACTCAGCAACTGGGTGGCACCAAATCCCCATCTCCGGAGGACGAGAGAAAGGTAGTGCACTGTAAGGCAGGGAAAGAGAAAATCATTGGAGTGACGGGGCATGGCCACTCGTGTCTCTCTAGAACATTCAGGGAGAAAATTGTTCATGGTTTCTTCAGAAGGGCTTTGGAAGAAATCAAGTGAAGGGAGTTATTTTAAGGCAATATAAATATAAGTTGAGACAAACTAAGTTTGAGTGTTGTGTGGAGCAGGACCACTCTGAATAACATGTATTTTAGGAAAATTTGATTATCATTTAGGTTTCAATCTTTTGCCTACAAGCCAAAAAAAAGAAAAAAAGTGAGACAGCTTGATCGTAAAATGTCACTTGTTTATCCCTGAAACTTCCTACTACAGAAAAGTTTATCCCAGCAGTCTTTCAATGTCCATGATAGTTTCCCCTTGTGCTGAAGGGAACCTTGATGTGTGGGATGACATGTTAAAATGATTGTCACCAACAGCTGGGCTTCAGGAGTTAATCAAGAGCCGCCTAGTGGACTCGATGTGTTAGAACAGCTCTGAGAGCTTTTCCAGGACATAACGATGACAACAATTTAGAGCAGCAGAGGAAGACACAGGAAGGGCACCCAGGTCACGTGGTGATCAGGTGGAGATTTCAAGGTCAGGAGAAGCAGCATGACCTCAATCCCTGTGTCCAGCCTTGCCCACACTTGAGATGCCATTTTGCTGTTTCTTGGATGGGGATTCGATAGGACACCGTCATGTTCCTGGAGAAAACACTGTATCAACAACATCTTTACAACCTGGAGAGTGGAGCTCCCTCCTTTCTGTGGCTCTTCATCTGCCTGTGGGACAACCAGACCCTTTGTGCTTTACTCACTCCTTCCTTCAAGACTTTCTGTTTTGATTGCTACTTTCATTCTATCTTATTCCTTCTACCTCACTTTCTCTACCCACTACTCACTCTCACTCTTCTTTTTCTTTCTTTAGTTTACTTTTTATCCTTTTACACTTATTTTTTTTAATGTGGAGAACATACACAACATGAAATTCAACCTCTGAAGGTTTTTAAGTATATAGTACAGTAGAATTCACTATATGTACATCATTGTACAGGCCATCTCTGCATGTTCTTCATCTCTCATTGCTGAAACTGTACACCCATTCACAGTGACTCCATATACCCACCCACTCTAGGCAACAACACTTTTACTTTCTGTTTCTATGAGTTGGACTATTTTACATACTCATTTCAATGGAATCATAAAGTATGTGTTTTGTTTTTTCTGAGAATAGCTATTCTCACATAGAATAGGTTCATTCACGATGCTTCAAATGGCAGGATTCCTTCTTGTTCAAGGCGAATAATATTGCATTAAATGTATTTTCTTTATGCTTTCCCCTGTCCATGGACACTGCGGCTATTTCTTGATGTGGGTTGTTATGAGCAGAGCAGCAATGATGAGGGCCATGCAGTTACCTCTGGAGATGCTGATTTCAATTGCTTGGGATGGACAAATAGAAGAGCTATTAATGCATCTATTTGCAATATTATGAGGAACTTCAATACTGTTTCCACAATGGGTGCACATTTTATATTCCCACTGGGTTTTCATGGTGGGATTGCATGGGTTGAAGTACACAGGGTCCCTGTGTCTCCGGGTGCTTACTGGCGGGAGAGTGGTAGCCGTGACCCAGTCAATGAGTGGGTGGCATGAACATGGATGACAGATTAGGAGGGTCTGGGGTGAGGTCACAAGCTGTGACTAATGAAGTGTCCCTCTCAGAGGACATAGGGATTTATTTCATGCCTCTACAGTGTCTGGAGGGATGAAGGGGCAGTTGGATCCTGGGTTGAGGTGAGGGAAGCCTTAGTCAGGGATGTGGACACTCAGAACCCGTGAGTCATTGCTCGCTTTCAGCCAGGCCCGAGACCAGCCTGTGCAGAAGGATGCTCACATCAGTCGTCAGCAGAAAGTGGAGGTTTGAGCCTGAGTTCACTGAATTATGAATTACCAGGGCACCAGTGCAGAAGGCCCCTTTCCCAGGTCATGTACATGAACTGCTCATCAGAGTAGGTGAATTAAGCGGAAGCTATTTTTGGCAGAGTTGTCATGTGGGAGTTGGTCCAGAATGTTCTGAGGTGGCGTGGGAGGCCCACAGACTGCTGGTCACTCAGGGTGGTTTTCTGTTGAGGGAACCGTTGGTGAGGAAAAAATGTATATATATATATATATATATATGTATGTATTTTACATATATATAATTATATAATTGTAATTCTTATATCTTCCTGATGGATTGATTCTTTTATTATTATCAAATGTTCATTGCTTTCTCTGGTAAACTTTTTTTGTTTTAAAGTCTATTTTGTCTGATATTAATATATCCACTCCAGTTTTCTTGTAGGTGCTATTTCCATGATTTATCTCTTTTCATCATTTAATTTTAAATTTATTTGTATCTTTGAATCTAAATTGTGTCCCCTATAAAGAGCATATAGTTAGAGCGTGCTTTTTTCACTTTAATTCAATAAGACAATCTCCGTTTAATGACAGTGATTGCCTAATATACTCACATGTAATGTTTTCATTTAAATAGTTGGAAACATCTTCCATTCTATTTTTGGTTTCTATGCTTCATGTCTTACTCTATTCCTCATTTATGGATTTTTTTTTTGCGTTAACTGAATATTTCTGTTGTAGTATTTTAATTTATTTAATGATTATTCACTATACTTTTCTAATTTTTTTTCCAGTGTTTGCTTTAGGGATTACCACATACATCTTAACTTATCAGAATCAGCTTCAGGTTTATACTAGCCAAATTCCAGGAGATACACAGATGTGATTCTATATAACGTCATTCCCTTCTCTCTCTCTCTCTCTCTCTCTCTCTCTCTCTCTCTCTCTCTCTTTCTCTTTGCGGTATTGTTTTTATATGTTATACCTGTTAATTTTATAATTTTTTAATAATTCAATGTTATATTTGTTACTTTACCATTTGTATTGATTTTCCTAGCCAATACAGCCTTGCTCCCACCCATGATGTTTGTGCTATTACTGCAAATATATTATACATGTTACATTTGCATATGTTACAGGCCAAACAATACGTTGTGGATGTACTATTTCATACAATTGCTTTTCAAATCTATTAGAAGAAGAAAAGAGAAAATATGCATGTCTTTAAATTGTATTATATAATTATATTATTACCTTGACAGGTGCCCTTTGTCTTTTTCCTGTGGATTTTAACTAACCTCTGGGGTTACTTGCTTTTAACCTAAAGAACTTCCTTTAATGTGTGTTGTATGGAAGATCTACTAGCAAAAATCCTCTCAGCTTTTGTTTATCTTGGAAAGCGTTTATTTTATCTTCGTTTTTGGAAGACAACTTTGCTCCATTTATGATTTTTTACTCCATTTATGACAGTATTTTTTCTTTGAGCACTTAAAATTTGTTATCTCACTGTTTTCTGGCTGCCAACATTCACACTGAGGATTCAGCTGTTAATTTTACTGTGCTTCCCCTGTAAGTGATGAGCCATTTTTTTCACTGCTTGTAAGATATTCCTTCCATTTGATTTTTAGCATTTTTACTATGATGTGCCTGTTTGTGAATTTCTTTGTATTTAATCTATTTGAACTTCATTGAGCTTTCTGGATATGTAATTTATTGTTTTTCCATAAATTAGAGAAGTTTTCAGTCATCATTTCTTTGAATATTTGTGTTGTTTCTTTTTCTTCTCTCACATTGGTGCTCTCATTATGCATATGTTGGTGGGCTTAATAGTGTTTTATATTTTTCTGAAGCTCTTTATTTTTCTTCATTTATTTCCTGCTCTTTGACTTGCATAATCTCTATTGATCAGTCTCCAGGATTGCAATATTGTTTCTTCTTAAAGTTCAGCTCTCAGGTGTACAATTCTGTATTACATCATCTATAAATCCCATTGTGTGTTCATCACCCAGAGTCAGTTCTCCTTCCATCACCATATATTCGATCCCCCTTACCCTCATCTCCCAACCCCCACCCACCACCCCCCTTACCCTCTGGCAAAAACCAAACCCAAATCTATGTAATTTTACTAACAATTGTCACCTCAATAAATTTAATAAAAAAAAAAAAAAAAAAAAGTTCAGCTCTCCTGTTGAGGTCCTCCAGTGAATTTTTTAAATTTCAGTTACTGTATTTTTTAACTCCAGAATTTACATTTTTAATATTTTTAAAAATAATTTCTATCCTTTTACTGATATACTTTAGTTGATGCAACTTCTTATCATACCTTCCTTTACTTGCTTAATTTTGATTTTCCTTATAAACATTATGAACATGTTTACAATGGCTATTTTTAAGTATTTTTCTGATGAATCTGACATCTGATAATTCTCATGGGTAATTTTTGTTGTCTGATTTTTTTCCCAGTGTTTGGGTTATACTTTCCTATTTGTTTGTAGTAATTTTTGTTGGAAACTGAAAACTTTATATGTTACAGCAAGTTTAGGTATGTGTCTTCCCTTCCAGGCCTTGTTATTGCTATTGGCTTATTTACTTGTTCAGTACATGGTTGCATTACTTTTATGAAGTCTATTTTGCCTCCCCCACTGTTAAGCCTCTATTGTTACTCCCCAAGGAGGTGCAGCTTTGCATGTACCTACAGTCACCATAGGATGACAACAGTTTTGGTAGTGAATTTCTGATCTCTTTTTGTTATTCTATGAACACACCAAGCTCTTAAACTTAGCTTAATGACTGTTAATTGCACAATCGTTTTAAACAATGTACCGAGGACATACATTTTTTTACAACCAATCCTATAAAATTATGACTTTCGTGAAAGAATAGTTTTGGAGGGCAGTGTTTAATACTTTTTCTGATCCCAGGAGGGCTCCCCCCAGCAGCCTTATTTCTCAATTCTCTTCTGCAAACTAGACTACCTACAATTCAGCCTGTGTATTAAGCTCTTTCATCACAACCTCCACTGCTCCCGAGGCTTCATTTTATTCAGACTCAATTTCAAATGAAGTCAGGTCTTTAGGAAGAGATTAGAAGCTATCTGTTTATTGACTTGCTTCTCTCCCCAAGAAAAATCCCTTAAGTCGTTGCTTTGGATCTGTGGTTGGGCACAACTGCAAGATTTTCTCTGAGTTAAAGAGTGAAACCCCTGCTCTAGGTGCTTAACATTCAATGGAGGGTGGGGTAGCATCTGGAAGACCTATCAGCTTGCATCTTCTGGATTTGAACCAGAAGCCAGGGCAAGGGTGATCAGGGCCCCAGTCTCCTTAGCTCACTGCACAGTAGAATTCAATGGAATAAGGGACTCCGTTTGTCACCTACACTTGGCTAAGACATCCTCAGCAACAGGGGTGGGCAGAATGAGAAAAGCTGATGTCCTGCTCCTTTAGAAAGAAATCGCTTCACCTGCGAGCTGTGGTAGGGGAGAGGGCCCTGTATCTTGACAGCAGCAGTCTGGTGTGGAGCATGTGCCTCACCCAGCTGAGAGTGGAGAGGCGGGGAACATTCTTGATTCAAACACCACAGGCTGTCAACTTTCATATCTAATTTATGTACATTTTCATCAATTTTTTTTGGATGTTTATTCATGGCTATTTTTCTTTAGGATAATATCTATATGCTTTAAATGATTGGTCTTTTTTTTCCCCCTATAGTTTTTTTTCTCTATTAATTTCACTAACGTAGGAGCAGGTTAGTGGAATTCCTTACACTCAGAACAGAGGTCAATCTCCCTTTATAGTGTTTCTTGATATACATCAGTAACAGAGATAAAAATGGAATTTAAAGCAAAACACTTGTAATTTCCACAAAAATATTATCTATATAGGAATGCAACTAGTAAAAGATGGACAAGTCATTTGTGGAGACATTATAAAATTTTATTTTAAGACATTATAAAGACCTATGTAAATAAATACAGTTACAGAAAATTAATGAATTATAACTTAGATGTCAGTTCTCCCCAAATTGATCTTCAGATTTTTATTTTTTTTCCGCTGTAACCAACTGAGCTAACTGGCCATGCCTGATCTTCCAATTTCAATGCGATCCCAATGTGAAATTTTTTTTGATACTTGAAAATCTGATTCTAAAAATTACATAGAAAAGCAAAGAACCACAATACTGAAGAAAAATAAGAAATTTTAAGAAAGTTATTTAACATGATGGTAAAGTGCACACACAAACACACACGCACACACACATTCACACACCACATGAAATGATGAGGAAGACAAGAATCTACCGAAAAACTCCCAATGACCAGAACTGGAATAAGTTAAGCAGGAAAATGAATACAGCAGTGTTAGATTTAACCTAAAGTATAAAATAAATATATAAATGAATGAAAAATAGATGACTGGGAGAATAACAAATTTCCCATGCAGAGACATTGCAAATAATGCATGTAGATAGTTTATCCTGAAGGTGATGGAGAATAACTTTATTATTCTTTGGTATTCGCGAACTTAGTTGTCTGACCTCACACTTACTTTAAAATAAAAGTCCTCAAAATGAATGTTGTTTTTTTTTTAATTAAATTTATTGGGGTGACAATTGTTAGTAAAATTACATAGATTTCAGGTGTACAATTCTGTATTACATCATCTATAAATCCCATTGTGTGTTCACCACCCAGAGTCAGTTCTCCTTCCATCACCATATATTCGATCCCCTTTACCCTCATCTCCCACCCCCCACCCCCCACCCCCCTTACCCTCTGGCAACCACCAAACCATTGTCTGTGTCTATGAGTTTCTGTTTCTCATTTGTTTGTCTTGTTCTTTTGTTGTTTTTGGTTTATATACCACATATCAGTGAAATCACATGGTTCTCTGCTTTTTCTGTCTGACTTGTTTCGCTCAGCATTACTCTCTCAAGATCCATCCATGTTGTCACAAATGTTCCTATATCATCTTTTCTTACTGCCGAATAGTATTCCATTGTGTATATATACCACAACTTCTTTATCCATTCATCTATCGAAGGACATTTTGGTTGTTTCCATGTCTTGGCCACTGTAAACAAAGCTGCAATGAACATTGGAGCACACGTGTCTTTATCTCTAAATGTTTTCAGATTTTTTGGGTAGATACCCAGGAGAGGGATTGCTGGGTCATATGGTAATTCTGTTCTTAACTTTTCTAGATTTTAGCTTGGATCTAGTAATTGTAATGCAATGTAATGTAATATATAATTTATTTTTGCCTTTGCAATGAATATTTCTTGTTTCCATATTCCTTCATTATATTTTTATATTCAAATCTTAGAACCTATAAACTACATATCCAAAAATCTTAACCTGTGACAATGATATATTTAACTCTTTGAGTTATCTAACATATCATAATGTATTGTCATTTTCAAAACCACCTTCAATATACAATAATAATTAGTTGTAAAATTCACTTGTAAATGCAGTTAACATATTTGAAATTAGTGTGGCACAAATGAAAACATAATTTAGACTGAGTTACTTCATAAGTTCAGAGTGTATATGTTTGCTGTAATGTAAGTAATTACCGCAAGCATATGATAATGCTATATGAGCCATATGTCTTTATTTTCAGGAGAACATATGGAGTGTGTTTAAAATAAGTATATTATAAAAAATATGACAGGTTTGATAAAGGGTACTTTTCCAGGAAATAAACAATCCTCCATGAGAGTAAAATATGAACAACAAATAATAAAGTAATTCAAGTAGAAATGTTATCTCGTTCAAATTGACAAGTATTCAAGGAGGATCACTGCACGAAGGCCATCGTCGTTGTTCAAATAACCTTTAAGATTATGCAAGTGTGTGTGTGTCTGTGGATGACATGGTGAGACATTGTGAGTCTAATCCCATTGAGCAATGGCAAAAACGTCTTCCAATACTAACTGAGTAGTGCTTAAAACCTCTCCATGAGTAGGAATATTAAAGGTACTACCAAGATGGTTTCCCAAATATATACTGCTTACATAACTAAATTTTAAGTTTACAATATGGTATTCAGTAATCTCCAGATCTAGATGTTTTCTCATGTTATATATTGAAACACACAGATAGCACAATAATGGCTGCATTCTTGAAATGCCAGAATGACATATGCCAAACTGATACTGAGGCTCGTGCTCTTGTAATGTGAACTCCAGTTACTTAATTAAGAGCCTTCCCTGCATATGTGGTGAAATAGTGATTTTTTTTTAAATACAACTTAGCAACACTTATAATAGCCTCAATCCTTACCTGATTCTAAAATAACTACTTCATGCTCTGTTTTCCACCCTTATACCAAATTTCAATTTCAAAATTAAATGTATTGAAATTATAAAAGTGTATCTTATGACTGCCGCATACCTACAGAATAGTGACACTGAATGTTTGTGGATTATGGAGCATCATTGTAGATTGTTTTGTCATTCTTAAACACTGTTAAGATTCTTAATTCTAAAATAGATGAAATAATTATAGGGAGAAAAGTGAATTAAAGAACAGAGTAGGCATATGATATATGACTAGAAAAATTTTGAAATGTCACACAAAGTATCCTCTGAAATATATGTAATAGGAAAACATGTAACTGACAAATGAAAAAATCTAAAAGAATAATAAACATAGGACAAGGAATTGAACTTCACAAAATGTTCCAAAACTGAAAATTAAAATAATTAACATCAAGTATATTTATTATTTAATGAACACACAATATCTCTGAGGTATGCCTGTAGGTAAACAGATAGCGATAGATAGATAGATGATAGATAGATAGATAGATAGATAGATAGATAGATAGATAGATAGATCGATAGATAGATGATAGATAGATAAATATTTTTTTTCAAACAGAAATAACTGATCAAATGAACCCAAAAAAATTAAATATGTTTGGCAATGAAACTGATTATTGTCTTGACCCATAAATATGATGACTTTTATTGATCATTTACATCGCATTAGATTATTATTCACATATCACTCTTTGGTAGTACTGTAGAATTTTATTCACTAATATTTCATCTAAAATTCGGCATTCTTACAAGTGAGATTGTCTGATTATATATTTTAGTAGAATTTTATGGAAGAATATCATAGATCTAGAAAAGGAGACAAATCATAATTGTAATAACTGTGAATAAGTATCACACAGTTAATATGTGCATATAATGACTCTCAGAAAAAGACTTAGACATTTACTGGAACTCCAGAAGCACTTCACAAGTCCCTCAAATACGTATTTGTATTCCTTTCTTATTGTGGATTTGGAATGGAGATTAGATTTACCTGTTTTTGAAATTTATACAGTCACAAAGTGTTACAATTACTACTGCTATTTTAATGATGTTTTATCATAATATTAAAAAGTAATTTTGATATTGTAATTTTGAGGATGTGCTCGTGGTTAAACCCAACAATTTTCCATTTATAACCTCTTTTTCCAATTAGAAGAGTTAGTTTATATCCATTAGATCAAACTAATTTTCTTGTATTCTTTATACTTACTTTTGTTCTACTTAATTTGGCATTAGTTGACAAAGGATAGTTAAATATTACCATTTCTGATGTGTTACTATTAACCATCTTATCCTTTTCACTGCTATGCATGCATTATGAGTTAAAAGCTGTGCTATTTGGTGCATACGTATTTGTATTCCATTCTCATTGTGGATTGTAAATGTCATCTTATTAAAATTACCTTTGTTAACACCTTAGTATCATTTGTCTAACTTTGGAAATGATGATCTTTTAATTGTTTTTATACTTGTTTATATTTTCAAATGTTTTTCTAGTTATCATTTTTTATTTTTTATTCAAACATAGATACCACAAACCTGTAATTAAAATCCATTTTTTTTATAATAAAAACTCAGTCAATAGCTTTTGTGTAAGCCACTTACTGTTTATGATCTGGAGATAATTTCACTATAACATGTATGTTGTAAGTGATTAACTGAAGTAGTTAGATGAACTGGATAACTTGCCGTGTGTCACCTTCTTTCTTCAAAGTTTTTAAAGAGATGATGGCATTACACGTTTGGAAGCACTTCTGTTTTGTCAAAAGTATGTAAGACAGTAATACTTTTTACTAGAAGTCAAAATTCGATATCTTTGTAATAATAAGTCACAAATCTTTGGGTAGATTCTGAATAAAAATATGAAATAAAATAGTTGTGTTATCAAATACATGTGATTTATCAACTTCAAAACTGTATTTCATTAACACACATAAAATCATTATAAGTTATGAACTCTACAAACAAAATTACTTGTCTGAACATTATTTCTACATTCAAACACTTTAAGGAATTAATCTTCAAAATCACCTTTTAAAAATACAAATGACATATAATTTTGGTATTAGTTTAAAATTAATATAAAATATTTTGAGATAGCTATGGAAATATGTACTAAGTATTCTGTAAATATAAAGTGATCTTTAAATATTTGTCATATAAAAATTTGTTCTCTCTCAACCTGTTCATAGGTTTGCTTATACTTTCATAAAGCTGCTGAAAATAAATAAATAGAAACACATAAGTGATCTTGGAAGAACTTGGGTATTTAAATGTCATTATGCATTTTTCAAATGAATATTTTAAAATATAATAAAAAAATCACGGTGAGCTTTATGACTCTATTATAGAGCAATTACAAAATTTATTATTGAAAATATTCTCTCCAAGATTCAATAATATTTCACAGAATAAACATTAAGTTGGCATTTCATAAAAAGCAAATAGGGCCATAGTTGTATGTGTGCCATTATGACTTAAGTCTAGTTTCTTATTCTGTAAAATGAGGTTAATAATGTTTGACCAATATCCTCCTGGGTATCTTGGGGGGAAATAAAATAAAATAAAATCTGAAGAAATTAATTTAAATTAAAAAACACCACTCAAATATTAGGAGGTATTCTGTGGATTTAGTGAAAGATCTACAATTAAATTCATTTAATTACTATAGTCTGTATATTTATTCTGTATTTTTTAAAACTATGATTTCTAAATAGGTAAAATTATGTTTCTGTTAAAGTTGACTAGTTTTCTATTCAGTCATATTTCTGACTGCAGGGTGGGAAATTAGAAATTATGTGAAAACAAAATTTTATGGCTTAATTATCTAGATTATACTTTACTTAAATTGAGTTCCTCCTATTATATTTAAAACACTATTATTATTATTCAATATATAAGAATATCTGTTGAACATTATTAAAATAAATGATGACATTTTATTTAAAATCATGTCAACATTTGTAATAAATCATATATAGAAGTCCAGGTTAGATAGTAACACTTAAATATAGATGTTATTTGTGTATACATATATGATTTAAGAATATTTATTAATCAAAAGATTAAAAATGTATAGCATAGGAGCTCAATACTTTTCTTTAGTTGAAACCTTAATCCTAATTCCAAAAGTACTTTTTAGTACATATTGATAGACATTAGCTTGACATTTAGACATTTCCCAATAGCCTTGGTAGAATCAAATGAAACTGTTATGTGTACTGTTGTGGGTGAGGTGGGAATGAATCTTTACTTATTCTCATTATATATTTTCAATTGTAAAGTCTATTTACATTTTGGTTTAGTGGTAATCACAGGCTCACAGCTATAGTTGCAACAAGAAATCTGGAAGAATTTTAATAGATTAGAAAAAAAAATAGAAAGTATGAAGATTGCTGAGGTTCCCCCTAGCAAATTGTGACATTTACATGCTGAAAAGACTGGTTCTTCTATGCCACATGGATAAAATTGTTCTGTTGCACATATTAGTCAACTGATATTTTGTATTTTGAGAAACCAAGATAATGGTTTGTGGGGACCTCATTAGCAAGAAAATTCTCCCCATGAGTAAAAAGACAACAAACTGTGCATTTGGCGTTTATCTAAATATATATTATCACATGTAAGGCACATTTCTTTGTTATGAAATAACTTTCACATTTCAATGTGTTTAAACTGAGGTACATTAAAATTTGAAGAGTTTATTTGAGCAAGCATTGTTTTGAATCAGGCAGAACCAAACCAAAAATGATTAGGAACTCTCCATGGACAGGAGCTGCGGAAAGGCTTTCATAGAGGAGACGTGGAAGGAAAGCATTTAGATTTGACTGGCTGTAGCTTAAACAGTTGTCTTATTAGGTGTCCTAACTGACTATTTATGAGGAGTTGCTCTTAAGTTTTGTATACTAAGATTTGATTGCATTCTAACTTAGGTTTGAGTTTGCTTCTGTAAGCTACTCCAGGATTAGAGCCATCTCAGGCTAAAGGTCTTCTTGTAAGTTACTTCAACAATGTCTCTCTTTAGGTCATTGTCTCCTGTGTGAGATTGAAAAAAAAAAATTTGGTATTAGTGCCACTCTCAGTGACCGTCAGGGTTAAGTTGTTTTTGTCTCATTGTAATACTTATAGGTTATGATGTCAGATCTGTGGAAGAATTGTTTTTGTGGTTCATCTTATTGTTTGTCTTGTTTCTGTTTCTTCAAGCATAATGGGACCGTCAGGTATATTGTTGACGGCTGTAAGCATGCACTGAAAGCCTTTGAAAGAACAGTGTAGCAGGGAGTCACACTGGTGACTACTATCAGGAGGATATTACCAAGAGGCTGAAATACGCTCCTTAGCCAGGACCTCATAAACCAAACCAGTTGCTATCAAAAACATTTTTAAATGTACCTGAAGAGGCATCAACTTGATGTAGCCAAAATCTCAAAATAATCTGTTTTCTCTCCTTTTAAAGGGAGAGATGTTGAACTAATCCTTTTATTTGTTAGTACTATCACACATCACACTCCCAATGAATCTAATTTTAGTAGAACCTGGATTATAGGTTCTGGCTTCAAATTCACCTTTATTTTAATTTTGATTCCGTCTTACTACTCTGTAACCTAGGGCAAGTTACTTAAATTGCAGTTTCTTCATCTATACGATTTGTAACATAAAACGTACCATATTAGTCAGAGTCAATAGAATGCATATATGTAGAGAAGAAGATTTATTGTAAGGAATTGTCTCATCTGATTATGGAGATTAGCAAGTTGAAAATCTGCAGGATGGGCCAGCAGGCTGGAGACTCAGGAGAGATGATGCTGCAGATGAAATCTGAAAAGCAGTCTTTTGGAGAATTCTCTGTCACTCAGGGGAAGCTGGTATTTTTGTTCTATTCAGATTCAACTGACTGGATAAGGCCCATTCACATTATGGAGGGAAATATGTTTACCCATTGTCCACTCATATAAATGTTAATTTCATTCACAACATTTTCCCTGGAATACCCAGAATAATGTTAGATCATACACCTTGGTCACCCTGTGGCCCAGTCAAGTTAACAAAAAATGAACTATTACACCTACCAAAATGGCTTTTGTAGGACAACAAGAAATCGTGCATAATATTGTAGACTATCTCACACATATGCATATTTAATATCTCAAAAGATGTTATCATAGTTATATTGTTCAAAAATGTTAGTAATGGTTCTCAATCTCTTTGTCTCTATTTTTGCCACAAAAGTATCATGAAAATTAAACATATATTATGTACACTAATACAAATAGTGTTAGTTTTAAAGAGGTATATATATTTATACCTCTTTAATTGTCATTAACTTTCCTTAACTTGTTTGTCATTCTGGCTCTTTTACCTTCCATGACTAACCTACAAACTATAAGTTCTAGCAATAAGGAAACACTTGATGTGTTTCCAACTTTTAAGCTTTGACAATTTTTAACTTAATGAGCTCTTAATTAGTCACTCATGGTCTAGCTCAAATGCTACCTCATTTTTTTCACCTTCCGTGACATCGTTAATACCCTAGGCTGTGCTCTGAAATCATAATATCATTGTTTCTAGTTTTATAGTAGTATATTCATTATCAGTCAATTCATTTTCAGTGTTCAAAATTAGACTTTAAAAAACTGTGATTCTCAACATTTCTTTGGACTCACCAAGCAGTAGAATGATGATTAGGTGATTTCTCAACTCAAATTCTAAATCGAGAAAGGTACTATCTTGATTCATCTCAATATCAAGATGACATTATAGCTATGAAACTTGGGAACAATAGAAATTAGCCTTGATATGGATACTTTTCAATGCTGAGAAATCTCTGAAGGGAAGAAGTAAGTAAAGAAAATAGTGTAACCTTTTATTGTGATCTTGAATGTTGTTCATCCCAAAATCGAGATTCACTAGAATATTGGGTTGGAACATAAAGGCACTTATTTGTCTAGCATGGAATTGGTTTAGAACACAGGACCAAAGCAAGACTTACTAGTAAGGTCTACAATTCCCTAAATGTAAGTCCATATCACAGAATTTTTATTCCAATAAGAAAAGAAGTTAGCATGACAAAATGTAGGAAGACTCTATTAATGTTAAAAAATACTTTTTAAAATAATTATAATTTAATTCCCTAGACTACCAGTGTTTAGATCCAATAGAGGGTTATACTCTTTGTGCTCCCTGGTTTATCTCAGAGCATATACTTTACAGGTGTGTCTTGAGTTGTAGAGAAAAAGCATATATATATATATATATATATATATATATTGCTGTTGGCACTGGAATAACACACTGCCTCACACCATTGAGACAAACATCTCAGAAAGCCTCATGCTTTCAGCAACATGCAATACGAGAATCTTATTCAACAAGCACACCAGAATGGGGCATGTCTCCTCCCTTGAGTAGAGTGTCAAGAAAGGATGAAAGTTTACTTTTTATAGATTGAAGAAAGACATACGAATAGAGACACAGGAACTTCATTCTTCTGTCCTTGTTATAGTATCCTGAAGGATAAGTCAACATGATGAATATGCATAAATAAGAAACACATCAAATAGTGTATAATTTTTCACTGAATTATTTGTCAAAAATTGATTAAAAATTATCCTTAACCAAAATATATTAAACAGAAAAATGTACAAAAAAGTGATCATATCAGAAGTGTTTTAGTTTGCATTTGAACAAGCTTTACTTTGTCTTTGAACAAGCTTAGATTCAAATAGTTCAAATCATTTTCAGTTACAAAAATATGATTTAAAATGCTTAATATGTATGTATGTACCGTGTATGTGTGCTGTAATTAGCTAGAGCAGAGTTGACCAGTCACACTGCATTATGTTTCCATCAAACTAAATGTTATTTTCCAAGTCACATTATGTTAAAATATGACACATCAGTCTAACAATTTGGATTCAAGGTGTATGAAGAGTAATTTTCAAGTTGAGGGTTAAAATACCCATCTTTGTGAAAATACATTAAATGGATATCAAATATTTATAGACATTTTTGTCCTTACTCATTTCACATTTATATTCACTTTGTGTATGAAGTTGGAATACAAAATACCTTATTCTTGTTGATATAATTGAACTGTTTCAGTTGACATTCTTTAAAAATTGACTAAATTTTACAAGCCATTTCACATGCCAGTGATTTGCATAAATGCATCATCCCATTGTTGAGCAAACATGAAAATTTCCAGACATTTTATTGTTACACAGTCAAAGCTGTCTTTGAATTATCTGCACATAAATAAATATACATTTATATGTTAAAGCAAAAACATATATACCTACAATTTTAACACTTGAAGAGGAGGGGTGTTTGAGAACACATATGAGCATAAAAAGAGGGCCCTCTCATTTCTGGATATCACCAGAACTGACTTTGAACATATGTTGTAGATAAAAGGGAATTTCTCTGAAAGTCATAATTATCTGGCTAAGGAGTTTTTATAAATATCACTAAAAAGAGACCAATTTTGAATAACATAATTGGAGGCTTAGAAATTATTTTAAGTATAGGTATAGGATACTAAATTAAAAGGTAAAGCTAATATTTTGGGATTTTAGAGCTGGAAGGAAGATTAACAAAATTACCTTTACAAACAAAAAATGTAAGAACCAAATAAGTGATTTCACCAAGTTTGCAGTCTGGATCACTTCTGAAACTAGATTTAAAGAATTCAAATATACATCTCTCCATGATAACATTACTTCAGTGTCTGTTTGATGGTAAGACAATGGAAGAACAGTAACAGGTATTTAGTGCACAGTATACACGAATGGAACTTCGAGAGGTGCACTGTGCTGCCTCCTGAGCCATTCATCGTGACCTCATTCTCACACATTTCTCGTTTACTTAGGTAGCGAATGTAGTGCTGAGTGGTAAATTAATTTGTGTGTGTCAAACCCAAATTTATATATTTCTGAAGCTATTTTTTTCATACACTAGAAGGATAATCAAAGCTGTAAAGACGCCAAAATAATTGATTCATAAGAAGAAGCACTGGTTCATTAATATTCATTTACTTATTTATTTTTAATATACAAAGCAATTTGTTTTTGTTTACAGTTCTATGTGTTTTGACAAAGACATAGAGGTGTACAGCATCAGTATAATTGAGATCCACAGCCATTAAATCTCCCCCAAAAAGTCCATCTTGCTACACCTTTACAGTCAGCCCAATCCCCTTTTAACACCTGGCAAATAATGTTTTCCTTCCTATAGTCTTGGTTTTTCCTACATATCATACAAATACAATCACATATTATGATTTCTTTTGAATCTTTTCTCACATAGCATAATGCATTTTAACTTGATCCATTGTGTGTGTACTTCAATAGTTCATTCCTACTTATTGCTGAGTAGTATTACATGGTATAGATAAAACATGATGTTTATCTTACCCAATTGTGGAACATTTGGGTCATTCTCAGGTTTTGGTATTAGGAATGAAAGGTGACATAAATATTTGCTTCCAAGTTTTCACGTGAACGTAATTTTTTTTTCTTTGTTTTTTTTCCGTTGTTGTTTTTTGTTTGTTTTTTTATCTTAGCTATGCCAATGGGTAATGTGTCATTGTTATTATAACTTGTATTTCCTTAATAACTAATTCTGAGCATGTTTTACATGCTTCTTGACCAACCTTGTATGTTTTTTTATTCTGTGCAAGTGTTTCTTTACATCTTTTGTTTAATTTCATCAGGATGTTCATTATCCTATTGTTCCGAGTTGAAAGTTCTGTATATACTCTGGAGTCAGGCCTTTTGTCTTTTTTTTAAAGATATTTTTCTTTTCTCATCTAGCCTTATTTTTTTATTCTCTTGCCAATTTCTGTCACAGAACAAACATTTTAAATGAATTAAAATCTGAATTCATCAGTTCTATTTTTAATTAGATTATACTTTTTGATTATCCTAGCTGAATGTCTTTGCCTAACCCAAGTTCACAAATACTTCTTCAAATATTTTCTAAAAGTTCTGGAGTTTCATGTTTTAGATTAAACTTATGAGCCACCTAAAAAAATACGTGGTTTTGTAACTAGCTTCAAGTGTAGATACAAGTTATTATTATTTTGCATTTGGTGTCCAGTCTTTCTAGCACCATTTGTAGACAGGACTATGTTTCCTTTTTAAAAACATTTTTAATTTTTTAATTAAAATATAGCTAACGTACAATATTATATTAGTTTCAGATATACACCATAGTTATTCAACATTTATTTACCTAAAGAAGTGATCACAATGATAAGTCCAGCAACCATCTGACGCCACACCATGCTATCACAATATTGATTATATTATATATGTGGTACATTACATTGACTATATTCCCTATGCTATACATTACACCCCATTTATTATTTGTTTCATACGTGGGAATCTGAACCTTTTATTCCACTTTGTCTTTTCTCCCCTTTACAAAATTTTTCAATTATAGTTAACATTCAATATTATTTTATATTAGTTTCAGGTGTACAGCATATGGTTAGACATTTATATAATTTACAAAGTGATCCCCCCAATAAGTCTAGTACCCACCTGGCAATATATATAGTTGCTGCAGCATTGATGACTATGCCTTCTATTCTTTACCTTACATCCCCATGACGAGTTCATAAATACCAATTTGGACTTCTTAGTCCCTTCACTTTTTTTACCATATCAGGACATCAAGGGTAATACAATGACAGCTCTGAGGCCATGCAAGAAGGAGAGTTCCAAAATTGCTTTGAAGGGTGGATTAGGTGCTGGTGTCTTCCCAAGGGGAGTACTTCGAAGGTAACTGTAGTAATATTCAGCAATTAGTTATGTAGCACTTTTTCTAGGACGAGTTCACGAACTTAATTGTCAGACTTCATACTATCATTTTGGTTGAATTCCAGAGTTCTTAAACCACTGTTTCGACAATTTTGGGCATTTTATCATTACCTTTTTGGGGAGATTATTTGCCAAGCTCTTCTCATTCATTCCAGAATTCATTTCTCCACCCCTCTACTAAAATGTTAGACATTTAATAATAACATGAAAAATATTTGTCTTAACAAGGCTACTTTCTTAGATGTGGTTATCCAAAATAATATTTCAACTCCCCTGTTTTTTATTGGTTCTTTTTTGGCCACATTTTTTAGGAGTCAGAAAATCGTCCCTAATGCAATATAGTTCTTTGATTCAATAGATATTGACATTATAAGGTGAAAACAATGTATGTAAATCCATTGCCATGTGCCTTACCCATGGCATAGCATGCTCTCAATAATAATAAAAACAATAAGTACATAAACAATAACAAATATAACTTTTTAAAATTTCTTTGCAGATATCCCTTGACAATCCTTAACTTTGATCAAATGGTTATCTTGCCATTTTATAAATATATCTCTTACCAATATTGGTATGGGCTAAGGGTTCAAAAAATAAAAAAGTGAAATGTGTTTCCTGCCTTTTTTATTGGCTTAATGTGTACTGAGGTAGAAGGATGAGCAATGAGACAGTCACTCCTCTTGTTTTTGTTGTGTTCCTTTTTTTCTCCTGCATAAAAAGTATAGAGCAAAGGAAGCTGAGCATTTTATGGAGATGAAATAAAAACTGGCAGAAAGTTGTTTTGTTTTCCAAGTATTTATACCATTTACTCTCAGGGAAGCCCTAAATGATCAATTCATTCATATACTTTGCTGTATTTTACTTTTCAACTATAATTTAGTTAAGCCAGTTCTTTAGGGAATGAGTAATACAGTCCAATTTGTGGCTGTTTGGTGATATATCTTCGAAATCCTAATAAGTTATTAGCAATGAACATTCAACAGGATCTTGAGACCTGTTTACACTTTCACCTTCTAGCAAACCAATACCCAAATGCCTCTTCATTTTATTCTGCTACACTGTTTCTAAAAGTTAGATATGTCTTACAGAATTAAACCCAAACCCATTACTATGGCATTCATTGATCTCTAGCATAGCTCTAGATTTGTATATCCCTTTAACAACTTTCGAGCTAATATTTTTTTCTATTTTCTTGTCTTTGTTCAACCTTAAACTTTCTTTTAAAATGTAAAGTTTATAATTATTGCTTAACTCTATGCCATGACTTCTAGAATGTCTCCTTTCTCAGAAAGTTGTTATATTTTTCTCACAAATTTTTTCCACAAATTTTGAAACTTTCCTTTTAGACTCCTGTGGCCCTATAATAATAATAATTATAGGTAGATATGTAAGTAGGTAGATAGATAGATATTTTAAGGTTAAATTGATGGATCCTTCTATGTGTCTTTACTGAGACTGACACCATTTTCTAAAGATAATTGTTGAATTTGAACTTCTATGATATTATACTTATCACCTGATACAAAAAACGTTCTAATTTATATTTCTTAATTTAAAAGACAATATATTAAATGGAAGTGGTATGTATCAATGTGGCCAGTGTCTGATCTTACTGTAACTCTATAAATTCATTTCAAACTTAAAATTTAAGTGATATCAAATTAAAGAAATTTAAACATCAAGGGAATTTTATATTATTTTACATATAATAATGTATATTTATGTATAATATCTACTAATAATGTATTACTGCATTTAGAAATGCCTTTCTCCCTTTCCACTTCCTATTTCTCTCTCTCCTTTCCTACCATGATCCTTTTTTTAATTTTTGTCTCAGTTCTGCCATTTCACATTCAAATCAGATTATCTATTATTTGCATCCCAGTTTTTGTAATATTTGTAGTTAAAAGTTAATTTTGAAGAATGTAATATTTGCATCGATGTTCTCAATTCTGTGAGATTCCCCCCTTGCTATGGATCATTCTCTATTTATTCCAGACAGCGATCCAACCTAAAAAAATGGATATGTAATTAGCTTTAATCAGTGGATTGCTTGCCAGGCACATATGCAAACCTTATTTTATTTCAAGTTCAAATGTTTGTTTTCTTCTACCAATTGCTTTTACTTTGCTGCTATTTATTCAGTGGACCACAGCTTTGTTATATTATTTATAGTAAGGAGTAGAAGAAAATTTTCTATGATTTCATTTTAATTTTGTTTTATTCTCAAGTATTCATTTATTGTGCAAAATGTGACCACATAAAGTTTCTTATAACACACAATTGCAAAATCATTACATGTTAAACATAGATTTTGAAGTATTAGATATTGTAATTAGTAATTGATAATGACATTTCTAATAACTCACATAGACATATTAATGTCTAGTAGTCATTGCAAGCATTTCACTTCAACCTCATGTTAATAATAGCTTTTATCATTCTCTACCTGTGTAAAATAAAACTGTTAATGCAATAGTACGGCCTTAGTTAGCCCCTGCTCTAGGGAATTGGATAACAGCCTTGGATTTGTATGAATTAATATAGGTAATAATTTGCTATTTAATTTTTTTTTTAAAATGTGTAATTATTTTTCACAGTACCTATGCTTATTTCTATAGCCCTTTTATCAATAAAAACTAAATATTGGTATTTTTATAATGAATTAAACTTATCTTTACAATAAAGGTCATCAGTGCATTTGTTCCCTAAAAAGAAAATAATAAAAGTGGACCTGGCAATCCAACCATTACACTCCTTAGTATTTACCCAAAGGAGTTGAAAGCTTATATCTGTACAGAAACCTAAATGTCAATATTTATAACAACTTTATTCATAATTACCGAAATTTGGAAGCAACAAAGATGTCCTTCAGGAGGTGAATGGATGAATGAACTGCGGTACATCCAGGCAATGGAATATTATTCAGTGTTAAAAATAAATGAGCTAAGAAGCCATGAAAATATATGAAGGAAATTTAAATGCACATTACTAAGTGAAAGAAGCTGATCTGAAAAGGCTGTAGACCATATGATTCCAACTATGGCATTCTGGAAAAGGCAAAACTATGGAAACAGTATAAAGATTAGGGGGGAGTACAGAATGAATAGGCACACAGCACACAGAGATTTCTTAGGGCACTGGAATTATTCTGCATAACACTACAATGGCAAATACATGCCATTATACATTTGTTAAAATACATGGAATGTACACCACCAAAATGAACACTAATGTAAACTTTAGACTGTGAGTGGTACGCATCAATGCAGTATCATCAGTTATAAAATATGTACCACTATGGGGCAGGATGTTAATAGTGCAGGAGCAGGTGCTTGTTTGGGGGCAGGGAGTATAAAGGAATTCTCTGTAATTGCTTCTCAATGTTGCTGTGAACCTAAAAATACTCTTAAAAATAAAAGATAATAATAAAATGAAATTTGAAAAAAGGCTATGTTTTAAAAAGTAATACTTGGTGGAAAAGATTTAGAAATACATATCCTATGAAAAAGTTATCCTTTCTGCAATTTATAATTTAATTCAGTTGTAGAATTAGACCACAGAATATTCACTCCATTCCTTCATTATTCAGTACTAAAAATATTTATGTGAAACATTATGTTGGACCTGGAAGATATAATGATGAATGAGAAATAGTTTCTACCATTAAGAAGTTCACTACCAATATTATTTGGGAAAATCAAAATAAAATTATTGAAAAATGAAGAGAAAATATAATGTTAGATATGCAAAAATGCTTTAGAACCAAGAAGCAAAACAACCACTCTGTCGTTATGCTTTGGGGAATTCGAACCTATAGGTATTGTAAAGTGGAAATAATTGTATGGCCAATTCATCTCTTATAAGGACTCTTTGCATGTCCTTACTTTCACAGAAAAATTTCTTATGTAGACTGTGGTATTTTTAATGGTGAGTGAAAACTTACTGTAGGCCACAGGGGAGATTCAAAGGATTAAAAAATTTTGTTATAAGTGGGGTGGGTTGATAGTACAGAGAAAGTGGACAGCACAAAAACAATAACAAATTCTTACTATTAATGTTAAAAAATATTCACTTTTTAATAATCTTTTTAATTTATTTATAGGCATAGAGCAGTATCTGAAACTTTTGACAATCATGGACAAATAAATACTTCCTTTCTGATTAATTTGTATTTTCAAATTTTTCTATAGACATGAATAAAAACCAGCACTTATCTTCAGTAAGAACTCTTGATGCAATAAAG
Source organism: Rhinolophus sinicus (assembly GCF_036562045.2). Classification (NCBI taxonomy): domain Eukaryota; kingdom Metazoa; phylum Chordata; class Mammalia; order Chiroptera; family Rhinolophidae; genus Rhinolophus; species Rhinolophus sinicus. Next base: position 62,349,331 of record NC_133762.1, read on the forward strand.
TGTTTTTTCTTGAGTCTAGGGGTTTTAGAATCAGAAATACATATAATAAATGTTTTATATTAAGGTGAAGAGTATATAAAAAGATTTGTCCTTTTCAAGTACTGATTGCTGTAAAGTTTTCAGTTAAATGATGTTTGGTAATAGCTTAAAGTTAATGATTAAATGCACTTGGTTCTTTTCCTGTTTATTATAGCTTTCACATGTGCTTAAACATATGTTGTATATATTAGTGATAAATTCCAATGATAATCACTTTACATTACATTTTTATTAAAGTTATTGGTCAAGATTATTTCTTCAGTGAATCATGATGCATTCACTAAGAAAGCAATATTCACCTTGCAGAACTGTGACATAAATTGCAGAAATTTTACCTAGGTAGAGTAGCCATAGCTTGGCATGTAGTAAGCACAAATTAAACTATTTTTTAAAATATAATGCATAAAAGTAATTGCATGAAAAAGGAAAGTACACAAATTATGCATGAACAGAGTTTAATAAATATTTACCATATTTCAGAAACTCATTCCTACCTGTTTCCAGGCACTACAACACAAAGAGTAATTATTATCCCAACTTCTTACAGTGTGAATTTGTTTGCTCATTTTTGAACTTTTAATATAAATGAGATTGTGTGGTATTTATTCTTTTGCCAGGCTTCCTTTGCATTATGTTTCAGAGAGTCAATTTATATTGTTGAGCGTAATTATAGTTGTTTATTATCATTGCTACACAGTAAAAAAAAAAAAAGTGTGAATATGCCACATTTATTTATCCATCTTGTTGAGAGTCATTTGTGCAGTTTCCAGTTTGGGGCCACAATGCATAGCTCTGCTATGAGCATTTATTTTTCTGTCTTTTTGTGAAAGTAAATATGTACTAATTCCTCTGGAATGCATACCTAAGAGAGGAATTTTTGAGTCATATGGTAGACATGTTTTACTTATTAGAAAGTGCTAAGCTTGCACATGGCCACCAGCAGTGTAGAAAAGACCCATTGCTCCACAATCTATCCTACACTTGGAATTGTCTGTCACTTTCATACTGATTTATATGAAGTTGTATCACATTGGCATTTTATTTAATACTTTCCTGATGGCTAATGAAGTTGAGTATTTTTTTCTTATGTTTAATGGACATTTTGTTGTCTCCTATGTTATGTGACTAGTTGTCCCTCTGGCATTATTATTTTTATTTTTATTACTCTTATTATTAAGGGGTATTTATGCAAACTCCTATATTGAAAGTAACCAAGATCATCAGTTAATATTATGGTAATAATAATGTGGATATACAATGTAAAGTTAAAAAAAAAAAATTTATACGTCCAGCTTCATTCTTAGTCTTTTGAACTAAACATATTCCAAGTCTGGGTTAACTGAAAATCTCTTTCATATACACAGAAAATTTCCCAGTCCCCTGGGTTTAAATGCCATCTATATCCTGACCTATAATTCTGTTTCTCTAGTTTTGACTTCTCTTCTAAAGAGATTTTAATTCCATCTACCTGTTTGGCATCTTTAATTGGATACCTAATAGGAGTCTTTAACTTGCGGCAAAAAATAGAATTATTGGTGGTTTCTTCTACAAATCTACTACTCCTCAAGTCTTCCTCATGACTGCAAATGAGGGCTACTATTCAGTTAACTACACAAGCCCAAAACCTAGGTGCTATTTTTAATTCCTCTGTGTTATCCATTAATAATTGCTGTCAGATCTACCTTCAGAATAAATCTGCAATTGGATGATTCCTCACTCATTTCACTACTGCAATCCTAATTCAGATAATCTTCTACTTGCCTGGACTTCAGATATAGTCTCTTCATTGTTGTTCCCAATCCCACTATCACACCTCCCACAGTCCATCCCCACAGAGAACCCAGAGCTCTTATACCTCCTGGGTTTACACACAGTGATGTGCATGTTAAAGGCGTGATAAGGTGGGTTTGCAGGGAGGAGAAGTGGGGGAACTCGTAAGTGGAAGGTAAGAGGGCAGGACTGTGGGGAGCCATGGTTACAGCTAACTCCGAGCCTTAATAGAATGGCTCGGTTAATGCTTAACCCGTTTCTGCTCCTGAGGCATTGTCTCTGCCTGCACCTGGGGGGTGCTTACAAGCTACTGAGGAATGTGGTGGGAGCGGCCAGTTCCCGAACACAGAAGACTGATGGCTATCAGGGTAATTGATAGGATAATTACTTTTGGGAGTTTCAGTGATTTTGTATCCTCTATGTAAAAGTTAAAAATTTACATTTGCTAAGGTAATGCATATTTTCTTTGTTAAGTTGCACGTACTCAAACTGCATATATTGGTGAAGAAGAATAAACTCAGGGCTTCAGCATCACTGAAGACCTGCAGCATTAGCATTTGTGTGAGTGTCTTTTATTTCATTCCCACTCCCCCATTTAGGTTCTGATCGACTTGTGGCAGCTGGATCGCCACACAGGACAATGAAGCTCATTGAAGATTGAGTCCCTTTACTTCAGAATAAAGTCTGAGATTTACACAATATCCTATTACATTCTATATCCTCTGGCCCTGATCTATCTCCTAGAACCTTGAGGATGCAAACACAGAGACCTTGGTCTATCTTGATTCCAGCTATATCAACTGGCACTCTGCAACTGATCATAAATGTTTCTTGGCTGATCCAATTAATGAACTTCTGTAGCCTTATTTATTATTAGAGGTTCACTTATTATCTATTCAGGTAACCAATCAATTATTTTTTTGGTAAAAACTTTCTGTTTTAATTTTTTCCCCCTAGATATGGACTCTGCCAACTCACCCTGAAGATTGTGGACTTCTCAGCCTATATACTCAGAAGACAGCACCTTAAAAATAAATCTTTCTCTATATCTTTGTATCTTAATTGTTGTTTCCTTGCAAAACCATGATAAGACATGGCTAAGTCTGCAGAGCCTGGCAATGATTAGGATGTCAAAAGAAGGGACGAAGGAAGGAAGGAAGGAAGGAAGGAAGGAAGGAAGGAAGGAAGGAAGGAAGGAAGGAAGGAAGGAAAGGGGAAATGAACTTTGTAAGTTCTAGTCTGAGTGACTTTGAGAATGGAACTGCCTCTAATTAGAAAGTCAACATGAAGTGGTAGATATTTAGGGAGAGGAGAATTAACTCAGGTTGGGACATTTTAGTTTAGGTTGTAATGGTCCATGTAAATGAAAACAGTGAAGAACCAGGGATAATTATGGAGATCAAGTTTAATGAAGATGTCTGAGAAGGTGATGCAGTACAGATGCCAGTGGAATAGAAGTCACGTCTGAAACCATGGCAAAGGAAGACAGATCAAGCAGCCAAAACAAAGTTCCTTAAAACGGAGAGCGAGATAGAGAGTCAAGTCAAGACCTGCTGTGTGTGTTGGTGTTGAGCAGGGGGTGCCTGGAACCAGAAGAGCAGCCTAGGGAAGGGGACAGATCGGGAGAATTTAGTTGGTGCGGCATTCAGGAAGGAGAGGATTTCAGGGAGAAGCAGGAATCAACCACGAGGACCACTACAGATATGAGGACAAGTAGCTGCTGGAGATTCCACCTCGGTGTGGTTTTTATTTGAGTGACAGGTATAGACGAAGGCTGACACTGAATTAATAAGAAAATAGCTATTAAACAAGTGAAAGATTGTAAAAGTAGGGTCATTTCCAAAGACGGAAATTTGGTGGTGGGAAAAAATTTCAGGACAATAAGTTGAACAGACAGCCAAAACAAGACGCTACATTGGTCAGTGAGAGGGGAACATACTGTAGCACAGTGGAAAGAACCGGAACTGAATAGACATGTGAGGAGAAGATGACTCGTGGGCTGAAGTACTTATGGAGGGAAAGACAGTAAGAGCCTGGCCTGCAACCCGACCGTTCCTCCCAAGCAGAAAATAGTGGAAGAAGTATAAGTTTGGTTCATCTTCTTACAAAAGGAAACAAACCATAAAACCACCCTCTCCCCCACCAGCATGCAGTCCTTCCTATCAGGTACTGTTAACAGACTCCAAAGGAACAAATTCGGGGTACGGTGCTTAAAAAAAAAAAAAAAGACACTGAATTCCCGTTCAGAAGAAAAATACCCGATAATACTCTAGATAAAAACATTTAATTAAGTTCCGATTAAAGTACGTTTTGCTGCGTAAGATTGAATCTTGTTGTGTTGTAAATGTAGTAATTAAATCAATGTAGCATAAAAAAGACAAGCCCTCGAAAACTTAGTTGAAATCCAACTACTGAAACCTTACTGGTGTAAGTTACAACAAACCCCCAGACAAAATCGGGTGCATTTGAATTACCCTCTAATTTTTGTAACAATACTTCTGGCCAGTGATTTAGGAAATTCTTACAGGCAAACAAAGTTCCAGGAGATATCCTTGTCTTTCTTCTTTCTTTCTCTGTCACTTAAGAACAATGAACCTTGATTTTAACACATTTGAGTATCACTTACAAAGTTTTTGTCCCTTTTCATTTGAAGTTGATATTGGTGATGATATGCGCACGTGATGTGTCTAAAGAAATAAGCTGGCTGTAACTGTTGTAAAGCTGCCCACAAACAGAGCAAATAGCATGTGCACGTGACACACGAAAGGGTGTATTTCCCACATTCCACACGAGATGGCAGCAGAGAGCGTGTCCCTACCCACCCTCCTTCAACTGAGAATCCAGGCCCCTGGGACTGAGCTCACTGTGAGATAAATCCTGCTTCAGGCCCTTCACAGGCCTCAACTCACCTAGTGCTCCCATTTTCCAGAAAAGGCAGAAACAATTATCTCCATTCACAGGCAGTTAAACGGGAGAGTGACTGTAACACAGCTCTGAGTCCAGAACCGGGACCGACATGGGCTCACATGGGCCAACAGCGCTTGCACACACTGGATACAAACAGTCCTGGCAGCGTTGGGGTGCATCGTGGTCATTCCATTTGAAGAAACTCTGCACATGACCTAATGGTCCAGCTTGCCTTGCACTCACCCATTCAGGTTTTGGGGTGGGACCAGGGCAGGCAGTGGGGAGTGAGGTGGTGGCCTGGCCCTTCACAGGAGCACCAGCCGCACCAGATCCTATGACAATGACTCCCCCAATTCACTCACCAGGTACCTGTTAGCATTAACCTGTCTGGTGTGGGCTTTAAAAGATAGAGGTGCCAGCACTGAGACTGAGCCTGAATGCAGGAATCTAAATAAAATACAGACTTTCGTGAATAATAATGCATCAACATGTGTACATTGATTGTAACAAATATGGAAAGAGAAGAGAAAGTAAAACTAAAGCAAGATACACCTATGGCGTCGAAATGGGTGATTTCCATTAACAAAATGGACCCTAAAATAAGGAAAATACTAACCAATGAGCCATCCAGGACCTCTTCCTCCCGCTTATTCTCGTCACATTGCTCTGGAGTTCCCTCTCCTGGGACAGGGAAAGAAAGGGGACAAAGCAGTTCGGAAGTTCCCCTGAGATCAGTCCCCACCCAGTGTCCTCATCTCCCGCACACAGGAAATCAGGATTCTGATATGTCAGGTAGGACCCGAAGCAACTGAGAGGGGTTCTCTGGAAGCTGAGGTACTGGACTGGGGCCAGAGAAAAGATGCTGGGTCAGGAAAGCAACAGATTCCACATCGCTGAGCCCTAACCCTAACCCCAAACCTAAAACCTAACGTTTAAATCTGAAACACTAAACCCTTAGCCCGAAGCCTAAATCTAAGCCTTAACATAAACTGTAAAACCTTACAACCATAAACCATAACCAACAGTATAAATCATAACCTAACCCCTCAACATAATACTAAACCATCACCAGAAACCACAAACTATGAACCATATCCATAAACCATAACAATAACCATAAACTATAAACAAAAACACATAGCCATAAACCATAAACGTAATCCATCATCAATCCCATAAACCATATAACACACATGTAGCCATAAACAATACACATAAACCATAACCAAACTGTAACCCATAATCTTCACCTTAACCCGTAACTCGGCACCGAACTCCACCTCAGTGCCAACCTCAGCCCTGTAGGGCACTAATAGCCCCTAACCAGTCAAATCAGAAGTAGGTCACAAAAACAGAATACACAGGTCTATATCCTTTATAAAGATGTAATAATGTTCCATAAAGCAGGACTATGAAACCAACTGCACATTAAAATAATCATGCACCATAAGCAACTGTGTTTACACCAGAAATTCAAAGGTTGTTCAACGAACTGAAATCAACCATGGAATACCCAGCAACAGTATGAAGGAAAAACACACGATCACAAAAAGCTTTTCACAAAACCCAATCCTATTTCACGATTGAAACACTCAAGAAAGTAGGAATAAAAGGAAGTTTCTTCAATGTGATCAAGAACATTAGGCAATACTAAGCAAGCTTCATGGCTCATGTTTTAAGATGACAGGTCTATTCCTGAAATCAGGAACAAGGCCAGGGTGCTGGCTTTCACCACTGTCATTCAATAATGTACCAGAAGCTCGATCCAGGGCATTTAGGAAACAAATGAGAGGCATCCCTGTGAAAGGAAAAACTGAAACTGTGTATTCACAGATGACACATCACATCTTATATACATACTTCCAAAAGAATCAACAAAAAATTATTATTACTAGTAAAGTAATTCAAAGTTAAATGAAAAATTATCACTACACAGAAATCTGTTTTATTTGTATACACTAGCAAGGAATGATTTTTAAAAGAATTTAAGAAAACAGTTCCATTTTAAGAAACATCAACGTTGATAAAATACTTAGGAAGTTTTAATAAAAGTGCAAGCCTTCTACACTGAAAATGACAAAACAGAATGTCTTTCTTTGCTGAAAGAAATTAAAGAAACCTACCTAAATAAACGTGAGGCCATCCCATGGTGATGGAAATTGTTAGGATGACAACAGAACAAACATGATGTAAGGATTCAGTGTCATGATCAATGGAATTGTATTGAGGGCCCAGAAATAAACCCGTCCGTCTAAGTCAGTAGATTTTTTTTTAACATACACATTTAACTTATTTATCATTGTCATTTACAGCTTTATTTTATAAAACACAGAAAGACACTTTTTTTTCTGTTTTTTCTTTTCCGTTTTTTTTTTTGTTGTTGTTGTTGTTTTGGTAAGGAGAGCGCAGCTCACAGTGGCCATGTGGGTATTGAACCCGCAACCTCGGTGTTAGCAGTACCACGCTCTAACCAAGTGATCTAACAGGCCACCCCGAGAAAGACATTTTTAAAAGTGCTCTATCACCGGAATTTAAACACTAGAAATATTAGTTTTGTAAGTGTAATTTGTATAAATTACAATTCAATAAATGGAGATTTCTTTTCAGTATGGTTACTATACAAATGAAATAAATGACAAAAGGACTTAATAGCAATATTTTGTTATCTATGTATTATCAGATACTTTAGGACCTAAACAAAGATTCTGAGTATTCAGACGTCTTTTGTTGTGTTTCATATTTAAATACCTCCCTACCTATATTCTGAGTCAAGTCATTTGATCAAAAGGTGTGATTTGGGATGGCATTTGTTTGATAACAAAAGTTTTCCTATCTACAGTTACCACCTTCAAGGAATTGACATTACAAGGCCGAAGTAATCTGCTGGGTCCCTTTTTCGAACACTGCAAAAAATTGTGGCAACACCCTGGAAAGGCAAACAGGTACCCCCAAAATGGGACAATCATGTACGGTCCTGTAAAGCATGTTAAGTTTTCCCCCATCTAAAAGTTAAGCAATAAAATATATGAACTACAGTTGACTTGGTTTCAGGAGAAGCACATCTGAGGATTTACGTTAGTGTTCTCATCTTCAGTCATTACCACGGATTCTGTAGGCCACCATGCTATTTACTCTGTGGTAGTGGTAGTGAGGCAGGAAGGCAGACTTGCTCACAATTGGTAATCAACTATAGTCCTGACTCTTCCCATTTTTCAGGCACAACCTAATATTTGTATAAATCAGTAGATCAAATGAACAAGAAACTTCCAACAGTGGCAGGAATGTCATTGTAGCTGTGATCTGTCTGAACACAGAACAAATTTCATTTTGGAGAGCTTTCTGAGCCTTTTCTCTGAGTGTACTGTCATTTTTGGCAGTCTTGTCACAATCAATATCAAATTATCATCTTTTAAGGACCTCACTCCTTTCAATATTTGAGAGGACTGTCACCAGTTTCTGAACTGAACTCTTCTATAATAGAAATTCCAGTTGTTCCACCACATTATGTAGGTATTTCATGAGTTCAGGATGAGTAGCTACAGGCAAGGGTGAGCCCACATTTCTGCATTGGAGTAAAGGTTTCAGGTGGATGTATTCCACGCATGTTATATCCTAACATGTTGTTGATGTCAAATAAGAACTCAGCCACAGTTTTACGGCTCCCTTGTACGGTGCTGGGTTACTGTGAGGAGAGCTGCAGGGCCATGTCCAGACCCACAGATGGGGCATGCCCACTCACAGAGGGTGACTGCAGGGCTCACAGCAGCTCCCCGCCATGTATGCACATTGATTTTTGATAAAGGGCAGACAACGTGACATTTGGGTAAAGAAGGGTTTTCCAACAAATGGTGCTGCGCAACTGGCCATCCAAATGAAGAGAAATGAAATTGGACCCCAACCTCACACCACACACAAAACACTTCCTCAAAATTAAAAACAAGCATGCATCAAAATAAGCAATCCCAAAAGTGAAAAGACACGCCATACAATGGAACCAAATAGGTACACATTATATATCTGATAATAGTCTGTTATCCAGGAGACAAAGAACTTTTACAACTCATGAACAAAAAAAGGACAAACGACTAAAATTGTAAAATAGACTTGAATAGAAACTTCTCCAGATGAGACTTGCAAATAGTCAACAGGCACAGTAAGATGTTAAACATCCTCAGTCCTGATGCAAATGCAAACCACAGTGTGATCCCCCCTCACATGTACCGGAATGGCTATAATCCAGAAACTAAAACTAACAAACGGCAGCAACAATGTAGAGAAATTAGAACCCATAAACATTGAACGTGAAAAATTACAATGGTGTGGCCTTTGCATACAACACTTGGAAATTTCCACCCCACAAAAAAATGCCCATGTGGCTCAACAGATCTACTTTAGAAATATACCCCCAAAATTGAAAACAAGTGTGAAAGGCTGTTACATGAATCCACAGAAGCACCGTTCATAATAGCAGAGACATAAACAATTCAAATGTCCATCTGAATCAGCAGTGAAAACTAAGTGACCAATCGTGCAGATACACCAGGATTCTTTAGCTTGATGCAATTATGAACATATTTCATAATTTCTAGAAATACGTTTCCTCTTAGCACAAAAATTTTAATGTGGCAGAAGATATGTTTACTAATACACCCATATATATTTAGTTCATCTACAATAAATAGCAAAAAGTTGATAAATCAATGTTTAGTAATTAGTGTTTCTTATTATCCTATTTGGAAATGCTCTAGACGTTCAATACCTATGCATCATTTAATTTATATAATAAAACTTTAAAAATTCCAATTACCAAAGACTTTTCAATATATACATACAAAATCTTTTCAATATATATATACAATGTAATTATCACTTAAAAGTTTACTTAAATATCTTTTATTTTAATTGTACCTATTTTTATATAGTAGTTAAAACTTTGAGATTTCAAAGTCAGTAATTACCAAAGCTATTTTCTTGACATATTTTTTTAACAGATAACTAATTTTTTATAAACCCAGTTAGAAAAAATTGTGCTTTATGCTCATAATTTTCAAATGCATGACTGTGTAATCAAACCAAACTAAAACCAGCTTTAATATCAAATATTTCACCAGATCATAAAGTATTTGGGTTAGTTTGTATTTTATTTATTACTTTATATAAGCATTTAACTTGTTCAAGCCAATCAAATATCACAAACTGGTAATACCATCCGAAGCTACAAAACATCTTACCACACACCAACACAAACTGGTTTCACCCAGAGATCACAAATTAACAGAATTAGTAATAACTATAGAGAACACACAAGATGTTTTACCAAAAAACAGCTGGTTGTCACAAGAACTCTATAACACAATGTAAATTTATAAGTTTTCCCCATTCCAAGGACCCATGGTCTGTATGTGGACAGTGAGGTCTAAATAGTGAGACACCAACCAGCCTCTTTACAACTCAGGCAAGGAAGCCAGAGGCCCCTCCACACAGAGTGCAGAGGAAGCAGCCCTCCCACAGCCAAAGGGTCACCCCCAAAGACAGTCAGAGAAAGCACAGACCTTCGTCACACAGGCAGTAGGGATGGTGGGGTGGACAGGGTGTCTCCGGTCTCCCACAAAATGGGAGGCACCTCCAGCCCCAAACCCACTAAATCGTGGTCCCCGGGAGGTGCTACTGGACCGGGATCTGTCCAGCACTAATGGGTAAGGAAGGCAGGGGGGACAGATGCCCCTTATGGGCAGAGGCCCCCTCAGCACACACTCCCCTGGGAGCTGGCACAGCCAGGCAGAGGCGCACTGGGAACCCCAGCTTATCTCATTGGCCACCAGGCCCAATGGAGTAAGTGCACCTGGACGATGGTGGGGACCAGAGAGGATTAGCTTCCTCGGTCACAAAGTGAAGCTCCCGGAACACAGAACAAGAAGGAAAGAAAAACCTAAAGAGATTTTTACAGAGGGACCCACAGCAAAGTTTGTCTCTGCAGATGCTGGTCTGGAGAGAACCGCTTAACTCCCAGCGTGTGAGGCTGGCTCCAAGGACAGGCTTATGGGAGCCTGTGCCTGTCTCCTGTCCCCACATGGTAGTTCCTTCTTAGGGCAAAAGACACTCAAAATACACACACAGGAAAAAAGGAACATCTCTGGGAGGAAAGAATAAAGAAAACTCTAGATTCTCTAGGTGCAAGAAGTTAGCTTCAAATATTTTTCTGTCAATGTAAATTCAGAAAGGCGACAAGGCCTCACACCCTAACTTCTACCCAACTGCAGAGACCAGGAATTGTAATACACGTGCACGTAGAATTCACATAAGCGTGACATTTCCAAAGACAGTGAGAAGAAATCAGGTAAATATGACATTTTAGACAAGGGTGGCAGTGGGCTCTTAGGCTTTAGATGAAGAATGGGAGATTTACAGGTAATTTAGGAAAAGCAGAACACACGTGGCAGGTAGTTGTGAGGCTCCTGCATGGAGTCTTCCTGTCTACAGCTAAGGGGATTGTGCTCAGGGTTTTATTTGTGCTTCACAGCCTTTAAGGAGGCAGGACAAGGGGAGCCTGGCTGGACTAGGGAGGCTCGCTTGGTTAAAACTGCCCCTTTTGAAATTTTTATGTTGTTTAGCTCAGCGGGCCTGGGGCAGTTGTGGGCTGTGTTTACGTTTCAGATCTACTCTGCAGAGGGCCCCGGGGTGAGGGTGAGACTTTCTCACTTCTATCTGACTGAAAAATCAGCTTCCATTTTTCTCAAGTTTCTGATAGGTTATTAAATCCTAAATTTAAAGCTGGTTTCAACATACCAATTCTCATAATCTTATATATCCAAAGTTTTTTAATGTTTGCACTTCTCTTGATTTTCCCTCCTGCCTTTTTCAAACCTAATATTGATATTAGCTTCTGTAAGACCCAGGAAGCTGAATAACTAAATCAAAAGCTTAAGAATAGTTAAATGTCCTTGTATCCCTTTGCATTAAACATGTGGTCTTTCTCTAGGGTCCAATAAAACAGCTGTTTCTCATGAACGTTCTTCAACACATTTTCAGAGTTTGAAGTTTTTCAAATTCTAAGGATCCATAGTCTGGCCACTGATGGTAGGATTTTAATAGCTACTCAAACCAAAAAGCTTTTTTACAGCTTAACCAAGGAAGCCAAAGGTTTTCTTTCTGTCTCTGTGGTATTTCCTTGTCAGGAAAAATGACACAAGAGACGTAGACACACAAAAAAATGATCACCTCGGGGCTGGCCCGGTGGCTCAGGCGGTTAGAGCTCCATGCTCCTAACTCCTAAGGCTGCCGGTTCGATTCCCACATGGGCCAGTGGGCTCTCAACCACAAAGTTGCCAGTTCAATTCCTCAAGTCCCGCAAGGGATGGTGGGCAGCGCCCCCTTCAACTAAAATTGAACACGGCACCTTGAGCTGAGCTGCCGCTGAGCTCCTGGATGGCTCAGTTGGTTGGAGCCTGTCCTCTCAACCACAAGGTTGCCGGTTCGACTCCCGCAAGGGATGGTGGGCTGCGCCCTCTGCAACTAAGACTTAAAGAACAACAACTTGAAGCTGAACAGAACCGTCCACAACTAAGATTGAAAGGACAACAACTTGACTTGGAGAAAAGTCCTGAAAGTGCACACTGTTCCCCAATAAAAAGTCCTGTTCCCCTTCCCCAATAAAATATTAAAAAAAAAAAAAAAAAATGATCACCTCTGGGAGGAAAGATTCAATAAGAAAACCTGTGAGTCGCTACTCCCGAGAAGCTAGCTTCACAAACATTTTTTCCTGACAGTCCACATGTAGAAGAGAGGAAAAGGACACACAGCACTTTTAAATTCTCCACAACCCTGCAGAAATAGACCAGGAAGGCTGGCAGGCTGAACAAAAACACTGCTTACCTCTACGTGCAGAGGTCCTTGAGTTCTCAGATACAGCAGTTTCCAGGAGCTAGCAGTGCTCCAGCCAGTAATTCTCGCTGACTCCCCAATCCTGTGGGGGCTTAAAACATTCATTATTTTGCTCTCACCTTTTAAGTGTGTTGTTGGAGAGTGGGTAGGCATTCCAGGATGTAGGAACAAAGCCTCCTGAACAAAGCCAAGCAGGCCAAGCATTTATTAAAAGAAAATATAGTCCCAAAATGCAGTACATAAGTGCAGGAAGAAAGGGACTGCACCTGAGCAAAGAAATTTTAGGATTATATTTGAATGTGGGCACCAAATATTCAAGGGTGGAGTCACAGGTCACATCTGGGCATTTCCAGGGCATTCCCAGGGTGTGTCTTTGTTGACGACTCCCTCCCATTGGAGGAGGGATTCCCTTGTGGGAACTGTCACCAGGACACAAGGGGTGGAGATTTTTCCCTGACTGCAATGCTAATAGGATTATAACCCATTACAATTAGCTGTATCTGTAGCGTTTCTTAGGAATTTTTCCCTGCCTATAATGCTAATAGTTTTGTAATCCATTACACTTAACTATGGCTGCACCTCTTCTTAGGAATGATCTCTCTTTTCTTTGTTGCATCTCACATTCCTTTCCTCCCCACTCTCCCAGTGGCCCTGTTCTCTCCGCCTAAGGTAACAACTTCTTACAACTGAAGTAATCATCAAATTAACAGAATCAGATTAATAGATAAAATTGAAGTTTAACATATGCACATGGGGAATTCACTTACACGTGAAAATTCCAAAGACAGTGAGGTAAGTAAGATTGGGTGCTTTGCAGGTAACTTAGGAAGAGTGGCACACTCATGGGTGGGGGGGAGGGTAAATTGTTAGGCAATCCAGAACATAAAGGGACATGGGGGAAGGGTCGTCAGCAAGCTCCACTGGGCGTCTTCCCGCCTCATGCTAAGGAGTTTATGCCAAGGCTGCCTTCCTAAAGTAGGTCTTTCTGTATGAATCTCTTTGGGAAGAAAGGGGAGGGTCAAAGGCTGTTTCTGAGTCTTTTGTTTCCTGACTAACAGCTCACAGTCAGTTTGCCCAAGGCAAAATTTTTGGTCCTATTCATTCCCGCCTTTGAAACTAATAAAATTTTCACATCCAGCAGTTACATTGGTAGATTGCTCCATATTTCATTGATCTAATCATTCAGTCCTGAGAATATATACTCCCAAATCTCACCTTTTATTAAATATCCAATTACTTGTTTATATGGGGGAGGAAGAATCATTCCTCTACCCTCCAGTTTCTTCTGGCTGCTCTAATAATCAAACAGACATGAGACAGATTAGAAGAGAATATAAGCAGATTTCATATATACATATGGGAACCCCACACACAGGAGAGAGTCAGAGACCCAAGATGGAGGAGAAGCAGAGAGATAGAAAGGGAACGTGGGTAGATAAGACACCCTGAGCTAGAGATGAAGGAAGGTCCCTAGTCAGACAAAGACTGGTGTTGACAGAGACTGGAGGTCAGACAAGGACAGAAATAGATGGAGAATGTGGGGTGTGAGGTGTGGGGTGCTGAGCTGCTGCCAGCTCATGGTTGCTGACTGTGTGCGTGGCCTATGGGTTTGGGATCTCTTGGGGTGTCCTTGGCTGACTCTGCACTGTGTTCCCAGGTCTTCCGTATAAGCCTTTAGGCCCCCCAGGACTGAAGTTCCCACACCAGGCCAGTCCTGTGGTCCTGAGTGGCCCCAGCCTTGGACAAGACACCTTATGTATGCCAGGGAAAAGCTGAGGGACTCTACCCCAAACCACCCGACAGGTCCAGCTACCACAACTGTGCTGGGGGGAGGCTCTTCCAGCAAAGCTGCCGGAGGAGCCTGGTGTTCAGTCCCCCTGCAAATGCTGCACCTGGAGTGGAAGCCCCAAGGCCCCTTCAGCCCCAGCGCCCAGGCCAGAGCCTGGGATCCCACCACAGCCTGCCTCCCCAGCTCTCCCTGGGGGCTATAGTCTTGTCCCTGCAGGCCTCCCTGTGGCCTTTCCATACCCAGGCTTTCGGGTCTCAGACCTGGGTTCCTTTGGAGTGGTCCTCCTGGGCTGCCTCTCTTACATGAAAATAAATCTTTGGTTTGCACCCCACTGCCCCCAGTTGTGGTGACTTACAGAGGCTCTCTAAGCACACTGGGAGTTAAAAAAACGGCTCTGGGGAAGGTCAGGAGCAGAGAGGAGGGTGGCATAAGGCAACATAGGTAAGAGCCAGGTAAGGGAAGGCAGTTAATTTAGGTATGCAAAGCCCAGTGCCAGGTTTCACCTCTAGGACTCTACATTCCTGCAAGCAGCTGCCAGGGCACAGATGACTGCACCTGGGGCACAGCCCTGGGTTTGACACCTTGGCTCAGAAGACTGAAATGTAGAGCCTTTCCTGACCTCCAGTCAGGTGTTATTCCATAGACGCACACAAGATGGCAGCAGACAATAACTTTTCCAGGTGACAAACAGGTATTCTTCTTAAAACTCACAGGAGATGGCAGCAGAAAAGAGTGTTTCCTTGCTCATTGTGAGAATACAGGCCCCTGGGACTAGCTCACTGAGAAATAGTTCCAGGCCCTTCACAGGCCTCATCTCACACACTGCTCCCATTTTCCAGATGTGGCAGAGACCATCACTAACTCCATTTCACAGATAGTTGACATGAAGACAGATCCTAACACAGTTCTGAGCCCAGAACCGAGGCCCAAATGGGCCAACATGGGCCAGTAAGCTTGCACACATGGGGTTCTGGACAAACAGAGTGATCCAAACAGTCCTTGCAGCGTTGGGTAGAATCTTGGTCATTTTATTGAGGAAAATCTGCAGCACCCAGGTGCGAAATAAGTCCCACCCAGCACCCAGGTGCGAAATAAGTCCCACTGGCCGCAATGGCTGGAAATATGTCCCACCCACCACACTGGCACAAAAAGTCACACCCACCATCGCCCATGTGCCAAGAAATGTGTCTTTGTTGTCCAATAACTACTGTCTCACCTTCCTTTTTGCTGAAAGGTCACTATGTGTTTACTTATTGCTTATCTGTAAATTTATGACACCTCGCCGTGACATAGTCACTGGATGAATGTTGATTTCTTCATCGATTTCTTCGACACTTGAGAAATAGTTATCGAACACCAAGTATGAGCCAGCCACGATTATTAGGCACAGAGAATAATCGGTAACTGAGATTCCTTGTGATGAAGTCACTGAGGCAGGGGAACACATAATAAACGACATAGATACTGATTTTTATAAAGGTGACAAGTACTGATGGAAAAAATAAAAATAACAAGGTTAAGGGGATTGGCAGTGCCAGTGGAATAGCTCCCACTTTAAATAGAGCAGTGTTTTAGTTTCTTAAACTGGCTGTAACAACTACAGTGTGTTTACACTTTAAGTGTGGGCTTGAAAAACAAATGTATTGTCTCACAGTTGTAGAAGCTACACGCCCAAAATCAAGGTACTGGTATCATTGGTTCCTTCTGAGGGCTGTGAGAGAAGGATGTGCTATGGGCCTGTCTCCTGACTCGTATGCCTGTCTTCCATCTGTGTCTTCACATCATCTTTATGTGTGTCTGTGTCCACATTTCCCCTGTAAAGAAAAAATAAGGACCACAGCGATATTGGATTGGTGATCTCTCTAATGACTTCACTTTAATTTGATGACCTCTGTAAAGACCCTTTCTCCAAAAAATTCCACATTCTGGTCCTGGGGGACATAACTTCAAAGATGAGTTTTGGGAGGGCACAGTTTAATACACAACAGGCAGTCACGGTAGAATTCCTTTATGTGTAAGGTGATACACCCTAAATCTAATCCTTTTCCATGGGGCTGTGTGATGAGGGAACTTTCTCAGTACAACTATATAAAATATAATTCCTAATGGATGGAGCCAAGAGCAGTTGGCTTTTCAAACCGACTGAAGCCCCAAATCTGTGGAATCTCTATTCCCTTGCCATCCATCTCTTAAATTCATCTCATTCTTGGAGTAACTTGCCAACCACAACCAATAGCTACTTATACACACCATTGCTTTGTTTTTACCTGATTCCTGTACAGCTACTGAGACACTAGCAACATAGTCTACAACTTAGCTAAGAACAAAGTTAACTGAATCAGTGTCGGCTTAATGAATGGGTGAATGTTAAGAAGATACTTTGACTCCCCACGTGCCTCTAGCTTTGGAGACTGTGATGCTGGGGGCTTTAACTCCTCAGGGCTTTCCCATTCCTCTGAGGAAACTGCCAAGATCCTCAGCCAGATGTGGAGGAAGCAAGCAGTTTCAGAAAATAGTGCAGCCTCTGGATTCTGGAGCCAAAGTGATCTGGGTTTGAACCCTGGCTCCTCTACTTGTCATTGTACAACCTGGGACAGGTCACTCTGAGCTCATGAAGTGGAAGGAAGTTAATACATATGAACAGATTTACTGTGAAATGGAAACGAGATGGTGCATGTAACAGGCAAGCCACATGACTTTCTTAACATAATTACTGTCTTCCCTTGAAATTCTCATTTCAATTTAGCAGCTATGTCATTTTAAGTTATTACATCAACACAATGACGGAGGGAAATAGAAGACAATATTCAAAGGAGGTCTGAGTGTTTTTGTCTCTGGAGAGAATAACAATGTTCGGGCATATTTACTTTTTAGATTAGAAGAGCTAATTTTACAAGACATCTGCCGTGTGTCAGGCATTATCGTATAGAGATCAGCAACACACTTGCTAGTTATTTTATAATTGAAGCTCCACCATTACTAGCTATGTGAAATTGGGCAAATTACTTAATAATTCCAAACTCTAGTTCCCTTAACTACAGGGGGCAGAATACTACGTTCCTCATAGGGTCATAGATAGAAATAATCTAGCACATTACAGGGCTCAGCAGATTGGGTCCTTCATAGTCAGCTGTCTGTAGTTGATATCAAATAGGAACTTGATCACAATTTTGCCGCTCCTGTGCAGGGTGGTGCCTCACTCCCGGGAGAGCTGCAGGGCCAGGGCCAGACGGGGCGCGCCCATTCACGGAGGGCGGACGCAGGGCTCACAGCAGCTCCCCACCATCTAAGTCCATTGATTTCTGATACATGACAGACAACATGACATTGAGTAAAGAAGGGTCTTTCCAACAAATGGTGCTGGACAACTGGCCATCCACATGAAGAGAAATACAATTGGACCCTAACCTCTCACCACATACAAAAATTAATTAAAAATAGATGAAGGGCTTCAATATAGGAGGTAAAAGTATAAAGTATCGAACAAAACATGGAGATACATTTTTATGACCTTGGATTAGCAATGGTTTCTTAGAATTCACATGATGTACAAGCAGCAACAAACACAGACCAATTGGCTGTCCTCAAAATTTAAAACATAAGTGCATCAAAAGGCGCTACCCAGAAAGTGAAAAATTAGCCCATAAAATGGAAGAAAATAGGTACACATTATATATCTGCTAAAAGTCTGTTATCCACAGTAGATAAAGAACTTGTACAACTCATGAATAAAAAGACAAGCGACTAAAATTGTAAAATAGACTTGAATAGAACTTCTCCAGATGAGACGTACAAGTGGTCAACAAGCACAGTAAGATGTTCCCCATCCTCAGTCCTGATGCAAATGAAAGGAAAACCACAGTGTGATCCCCCCTCACACACACTACTGTCGCTATAAATCCAGAAAACTAAAAATAACAAGGCGCAGCAACAATGTAGAGAGATTAGAACCCTAAAGCATTGCTTGTGAAAAATTAAAATGGTGTGGCCTCTGCATACAATACTTTGAAATTTCCACAGCGCCAAAAAAAAAGCACCCAATGTGGTGCAATAAATCCACTTCTAGGAATATATCCCCCAGACACAGATTGAAAACAGGGGTGAAAAGCTAATACCTGAATCCACAGCAGCGCTGTCCACAGCAGCAAAGACACGGAAACAATCCAAATGTCCATCTTAATCTGTAGTGAAAACTAAGCAAGCAATTGTGCGGTTTCACCAGGGTTCTTTACATTGATATAATTATGACCATATTTAATAATTTCTAGAAATATATTTCCCCATAACACAAAAAAATTGAAATGTGGCAGAAGACATGTTTACTAATACACCCAAATATATTTAGTTCCCCTACAATAGCAAAAAGTTGATAAATTTATGTTCAGCAATTAGTGTTTCATTATTCTCATATTTGAAAATGGTCTAGACATGCAATGAGTATCCATCACTGAATTTTGATAACAAAACTTTAAAGCTTCAAATTATCAAAGATACCTAGAAAATCTTTTCAATGTATACAATATAATTATCACTGAAAAGTTTACCTAAATATTTTTTTAATTGTATCTATTTTACATATTAGTTAAAATTTGGAAATTTCAAAGTCAATTATTACCGAAGCTATTTTCTTGACACAGTTTATAACATGGACAACAAATTTATTTGTATAAACCCAGTTAAAAATGTATTTTAGGTTAATAATTTTCAAAGACATGACTGTGTAATCAAACCACGCTAAAACCAGCTTTAATATCAAATATTTCACCAGATCATCTGATCCTGAAAAGCGTTTGGGTTAGTTTGTATTTTATTTCTTAGTTTATATAAGCATTTAATTTGTTAAAGCCAATCAAATATCACAAATTGGTAACACCATCCGGAGCTAGAAAACGTCTGACCGCAATCAAACACCATTTCAGACAGAGATCACAAATTAACAGAATTAGTAATAACTAATAACTATAGAGAACATAATAAGATGTTTTACCAAGAAAACAACTGGTTGTCACAAGAGCTCTATAACACATTTTAGAAGCTTTTCCCCATTCCAAGGACCCATCGTCTATACATGGACAGTGAGGTCTAAATAGTGACACACCACCAACCAGCCTCTTTACAGCTCAGGCCAGGAAGCCAGAGGCCTCTCTACACAGAGTGCAGAAGAAGCAGCCCTCCCACAGCCAAAGGGTCACCCCCAAAGACAGTCAGAGAAAGCACAGACCTTCATCACACAGGCAGTAGGGATAGTGGGGTGGACAGGGTGTCTCAGGTCTCCCACAAAATGGGAGGCACCTCCAGCCCCAAACCCAGTAATTTGTGGCCCCAAGCAGGTGCTAATGGACTGGGATCTGTCCAGCACTAACAGGTAAGGAAGGTTAGGGGGACAGAAGCCCTTTATGGGCAGAGGCCCCTCAGCACACACTCCCCTGGGAGCCGGCACAGCCAGGCAGAGGTGCACTGGGAACCCCAGCTTATCTCACTGGCCACCAGGCGCAATGGAGTAAGTGCACCTGGACGATGGTGGGGACCGGAGAGGATTACCTTCCTGGGTCACAAAGCGAAGCTCCCGGGACACAGAACAAGAAGGAAAGAAAAACCTGAAGAGATTTTTAGAGAGGGACCCACACCAAAGTTTTTCTCCTCAGACGCCGGTCTGGACAAAACCGCTTAACTCCCCAGCCTGTGGGGCTGGCTCCAAGGACAGGCTTATGGGAGCCTGTGCCTGTGTTCTGTCCCCGTGGGAGTTCCTTCTTAGGGCAAAAGACACGCAAGACACAGACACAGGAAACAAGGAACATCTCTGGGATGAAAGAATAAAGAAAACCCTAGAGTCTCTAGGTGCAAGAAGTTGCTGCACAGATATTTTTTTCTGCTGATCTAAATTCAGAAAGCAGACAAAGGGCTCGCACCCCTTCTAACTTCTGCCCAACTGCTGACAGAGACCAAGAATTGTAATACATGAGCACCTAGAATTCACACAAAAAATTAATTTCCAAAGACAGCAAGGAGAAATCAGGTAAATATAACATTTTAGACAAGGGTGGCAGTGGGCTCTTAGGCATTAGATTTAAAAATGGGAGATTTACAGGTAATTCAGGAAAAGCTAAACACATGTGGCAGGTAAAGTTTTGTGAGGCTCTTGCATGGAGTCTTCCTGTCTACTGCTAAGGGAATTGTACTCAGGGTTTTATTTATACTTCAGTATGGATCCTTTGAATTGGAAAAACTTCTAAATTGGAAAATGTGTTAGAGAACTCTCATAACAAAGCTGTTTTTTTGGAACCTAAAGAAAGACCACATGTTTAATACAAACAGATATAAGGAAATTTAACTATTCTTAAGCTTTTAATTAGTTCTTCAGCTTCTTAATTGATGCTAATATCAACATTTGATTTAAAAAAGGCAGAAGAGAAAATCAAGAGATGTGCAAATGTTAAAAATCTTTATGGAGATTTAAGATTTTGAGAACTGGTATTGTTGAGGTTTTTCCTGCAGGCCCCCCCCTAAGAGCTCAATCTCCCCCTTATTGGAGCTGGCTCCGGCAAGCTCCCCCTAAGAGCTCTGCCCCCTCCTCTTCCCATACCTTATCAGAGATGACTCCTGCAGGCACCATAGTTAGAGGCCTCCCTGTCAAAACAAAGTTGAGGGATCACAGCTGCTAGGGACGGATCTCCCTGGCACCCCGGCCAGACATCCCCCCCTCAACCTGGAGGCCTAAGCATATAAAAGTAAAGCCCCTGACCCCTGTCAGTGCTCAGTTCTTTGGGAAATATCCCACTGGGCCTGCTAGTGTAATAAAGCTGAGTTCTCCTTGCCCTCTGGGTGCCGCTTGTGTCTCTCCATCCATGTCGTTTTTGCAACAGTATGTTGAAACCAGTTCAACGGCTTTAAAGGATTTAATAACCAATCAGAAACTTGAGAAAAATGGAAGCTGATTTTTCTGTCTGATAGAAGTGAGAAAGTCTCACCCTCACCCAGGGGCCCTCTGCAGAGTAGATCTGAAATGTAAACACAGCCCACAACTGCCCTAGGCCCACTGAGGTAAACGAAATAAAAATTTCAAAAGGGGCAGTTTTAACAATACAAGCCTCCCTCATCCAGCCTGGCTCCCCTTTTCCTGCTTCTTTAAAGACTGTGCCAAAAACACTGCTACCCCCTTGTATACTTATCAATAAAAACCTCCAGTCGGCTCAAATCTGGGCTCCAGTCCTCTGAGACTGAGAGACCCCTGGCCTTCAGGGAGAGATTTAACTGCATTAAGTCTGTTTGTTTCTTTCTTAAAAACTTAACCCAAACGGCCCCTTCTCGCACCCTCACTGCCCGTGTTGCGCTGGACCCGACACCCCGGCCAGTAATTCTCCTCGCAGTCTCCCCCAATACTGTGAGGACTTAAAAAATTATTTCTTTTGCTCTAGTAAGTGTGTTATCGGAGAATAGTTCAGAGGTATCACAGGAAAGCATTCCAGGATGTAGGAACATCTCGTTGTGAACAAAGGCAAGCAGGCCGAGGATTTATTTTTAAAAAGAAAATATATTCCCAAAATGCAGGAGTGCACAGGCTCAGGAGGAGAGCGACTGTGCTGAAACAAAGAAAAATTTAGGTGGAGTCACAGGTGAGCCCAGGGCATTTCCGGGGCACTCCCAGTGTGGGTCTCTGCTGACAACTCCCTCCCATCAGGAAGAGGGATTTCCTTGTGGGAACTGTCCTGAGGACACAGGGGTGGAGATTTTTCCCAGCCTGCAATGCTAATAGTGTTATAACCCATTACAATTAGCTGTAGCTGTAGCATTTCTTAGGAGTGATCTCATCTCTTTTCTTTGTTTCACCTCGCATCTTCCTTCCTTTCCTCCCGTCTCTCCCTGAGGCACTGTTCTCTCTGCCTATAAGAACAACTTCTTCGGTAACCACAAGATGGTCATGGGGGTTTGAAAATTAATTTGGGGAACGTACAGAGGGATAGTGGATGGGGGGAGGGGGGTTCACACAGTGTGAGGGATATAAATGATAAACGTCTAAGTTTTGCTTTGTCTTGTGCACCTGAAACTAATTAAAAAAAATAAATTAAAAAAAAAACAACTTCTTCTAGCTGAGCTAATCATCAAATTAAGAACCAGATTAATAAGGTAAAATTGAATTTTAACCTACACGCATGGGGAATTCACGTATGTCAGTCGTCTAAAAGTACAACAGCCGCAATTATATAGAGTTTATAATACTTGACAGGAATAAATGATCGGGTTCATGGTTAATGTATTGATTTCAACTTTATCCTTATTTTTATACTAGATGGGCCTTTATGCACCTTACTTTAGTAAACGTGTACTTGCTTGAAAGGACCTATAAATTGAATGAACACCCACTAATGCGAGATATAAGTCATCCCACTCAGCAAGGTAATTTTTTTTTTTTAAGATTTTATTGGGGAAGGGGAACAGGAAGGACTTTATTGGGGAACAGTGTGTACTTCCAGGCCTTTTTTTCCAAGTCAAGTTGTTGTCCTTTCAATCTCAGTTGTGGAGGGTGCTGTTCAGCTTCAAGTTGTTCTTTCACTCTTAGCTGTGGAGGGTGCAGCTCAGCTCCAGGTCCAGTTGCCTTTGCTAGTTGCAGGGGGCACAGCCCACCATCCCTCAGCAAGGTAATTTTTTCAGGGGATATTGTTAGAGAAATCTTTTTCATCGCACTGTAGTTCCATGAATATCAGATGTAATGA
Organism: Rhinolophus sinicus; assembly: GCF_036562045.2. NCBI lineage: Eukaryota > Metazoa > Chordata > Mammalia > Chiroptera > Rhinolophidae > Rhinolophus > Rhinolophus sinicus. Next base: position 62,372,428 of record NC_133762.1, read on the forward strand.
CACGTACAACCTAAATAAGACAGGAGAACTGAGAATGTACATGTTGTAAAAATACACATATTTCCAAAGTTAGCCATGTGGACAGATAGGTGTCGTGGTGTGGAATTTACAAATGGTGAAAGCATTCACAGACTCCACAAAGGAAGTTTTTATGATAGTTAGGGCAGAGAGAGAATGCCCAGGGCAGTGTCCAACAATGACAGTTGCCTCTGGTAGGAAGGAGAGAAATACAGGTGAGGAGTGGGGGTGGGTTGGGGGTGAGGGGGAGTCGCCGGGGCAGAGTCCAGTGTCTGAGGGTGGACAGCTGCACCTAACTTCAGGTTAGCTTTTTCTTACATAGAAAAAAGAAAGGAGGAGTCGGTCAGGCAGTTTTGAGGGCTGACATCCTTCCTGGGGTCTGGTCTGTTTGAAGACGATGTTATGTCCGGACTCCAAACTAGGACTTAGCCATAGCGGCCTGGGACTCGAATGCATCACCAGTAAAAAACTACAAGAAGTTGTAAATAGCATTCCAGTATCTGGGTGCCTGAGGATTAAGAAATTGCTCTTTCCCAGGTTAGGATGTTAGTTAATGAGGTATGGGTTTACTTGAGAAAGGAAACAAACAGTTAATCATTGAGGGGAGAAACAAAGAGAAAATAGCTGAGTATCAGGATGGATCAGTAACTGGGTTTAATTACAGGTGGCTAGATAGTGACCTGTGCTGTGAATCACACTGCAAAGTAGCTAAGTCTACCTGTGGTATTGATTCCCTGAGTCTCACCCTTACAATAGAGGCATGCAGTGGAAGGAGTGGGTGATGAGATGTTTGCAGACCCGGGCCCCATATGCAGTAACACTGTCCTTTCATTATAGTAAATAAGTTCCAGTCACTGCTGCCAGTATCTCACACACAACTCAGTGCACAGGGGGCAAATAGGACCCAATGCATGTGCATTGTAAAATGCTCTGTGGTCTTTCTGTGACTCCCATGGAAACTGTCACTGATGAACCCCATGCAGGGAGCAGGGAGCATGGGTCGTTTATTCTTTTTGGACTTGGAAAATGTTAAACTTTTAATGTTAATATCTGTGAACAGAATGTCTGCTTTTACTATGTTTTCTTGGCAACTGATGTGTACTTAGTGTGGCCATTGAAATGGTGGTTTCACCTCTCAGTGATAACTGAGATACTCTTAAGAAAGGGGAAAGTTTTTCATAACATTTTAGTTACACACTTAACATAAAACGTGGCTCATCTACAGCTTTAAGTCAACAGGTAGAGAAAGGGCATCTGAATTTTAATGCTTTTAGTTTCAGAATTCTGCAGTTTCGACCGCTGTCCAACAGCATAAAACTGACACAACCGCTTGTGTATTTCACAGAGCAGACACCAGTTTGAGCTCTCAGCTCAGAGACTATCCAGACCAGAAGAAACGTCACTCTTTTTCTCTGGGCCTTTGGAGAACCTAGACCAAAATGACAACTCATTCAAGGTTCCTGCTGAGCAGTGGGGTTTTTCGGTTACCGTCTAGAGAACAGCACTGTAAGAACTTCCAGACACTGTAACACACTGGGTTACACCAGCAGCAGCCTCGTTCATCTAACATCTACTCTGTCTCTTGATGGCATCCTTTTCTCTTCCTAAGCATTTGATTTCATGGTGTTTTTCATAGTAATAGTTCATGTTTAGGGATGTTAGATGTTTAAGGGTTCTGGGGTTTACAGCTGTAGGGTTGGAGACGGGGGTTAGAAGTCAGGGTCAGGGTTGGAGACTAGGGTCCAGGGTCCTGGTAAGGGGTCCTGCTCAGGCCCTGGTGTCTGGCTATGTGGGACAATGGTCCATTTAGAGGTCTGGATCTGGGGTCCATGGTCCAGCTCGGGTGTCGTCTCTCATCTGAACACAGGTGAGTACACATGTGAGGACTTTCTCCAAACCGGTTTCCCACGCACGTTACCTCTGGGCCCAACTGAAGTGATCACTTCCTGTGGTACCACTTTTTCAGAGAACTAAGTGAGCACGGGGTATGCCTCTGGCATGAGAGCCAGGGCCAGCCTCGTGAGACAGAGGGCAGCCAGTCTTCATGAGAGCCAGGGTACCGAGTCTCACGCGGGAGCTGGGGCGAGAGCCGCCGTGATGTCTCTCGCATCCTGTGGTGGCATCTGTTGTGAGGGAACTTGGTGTATCCTGGAGGAGCTGCTGCTTCGGGGACAACAAGGGCCGTCCTTCTGTGCATGCTTCACCTCAGTGTCTCCCCGGGAGGCGTGGACAAAGGAGGGGAGGTAGGGAGAATCTTCCCGTGGGAGAACTCTGCTGACGGGTGGGGGAGGGGAGGCGTGTCGGCCACAAGAGGACCCGCAGAGGAAGGACATAGTGGGGGAAATCGCTGGTTTTTCTCTGTGGTGTCAGACAGTGCTCAGTGCTGTTGTTTTGCGCACAGCTGTCCAATGTTCCCAGCGTCATTTATGTGGGTTCAACTTTAAGCTCCATTCTGCTCTGTCGATCTATGTGTTTGGTTTTATGCCAATACCACCCTGCTTTGGTCGCTATAGACTTTTGGGGTCGAGTGATGTGGAAAACCGAAATTAAAAAGCCCGCTGTGTCTTCCACGTCCCAGGTCACGTACCCAAGGCACAGTGGCTACTAATATATTCTCCCTCGTTGCCTCTAGTTAACAAGGGCGATTAGCTTCACCCCCTTGGGTGAACTGGGTCTGTGTAGGTCTCAGCGTCTGTAATGAGCTTGGATGCGTTTTGTTTCTCTGGTGTGGTCCTGAAATGGTTGTTTCAAGTAGTTTACTTTCCAGTAATTTCAAAAGTCTGGAAAACTTTCAATAGCACTATGGATACTCTTTCTCTGCACTCAGATTCTGCAGCTGTCATCGCTTTCCGACATTTCACACACAGTTCTCCAGTGAGTTTCATCCAAAGCAGGTGTGCTTTCCCCGGGAATCACCACATGACCCACAAGTGTGGAAATGATTATGGCTTCCACATTACAATCCAATCCATGGCCCCACTTCGACTTTCACCACCCGTCCCAACTGTGTGAAAATGTCTCTTTCCATTCTGATGTGACTCTATTGTTCTGGAACCGTTACTGAGGCTTTCCCTGATTTTCATAAATTTGTATTTAAACTTCAGAAATGAATCCTATCTTGGATGCCTTTCATGCCCAGCTTCTTTCACTTAAGAAGTTTTCAATGTCCATCCGTGTTCTCACAGGTACCAGTACTTCACTTGTTTTTTATTGTGATTATATGCAGCACAACATTTACCGTTTAAACCATTTGAAGTACACGTTTCTATGGCATTAACTGCGTTTACGTCGTTGTACAAATACCACGAACACCATCCACCTTCAGAATTTCATTTTCCTCAATTAAAACTGTATCCATAAACTCCACATTCCCATTTCCCCACAACCCCTGGCAACCACATTCTACCTTCTGTCTCTGAATTAGATTTTGGTACATAGCTTATATAAGTGGAATCAAATAATGTTTGTCCATCTGTAGCTGTCTTTTCTCACTTAGCATAATGACTTCCACATTCAGCCATGTGGTAACCCACGCCAGAATTTCCTTAGATATTAAGGCTGAATACTAGTCCCCTCGTATATACCACATTTTGTCCATTCATTCATCTGTAAACACTTGGGTGGCTTCCACCTTTCAGCTAGTGTGAATCCACTACGAATACGGGTGTACACATAATCTGTTTGCGTCCCTAATTTCAAATCTTTTGGGCATATACCCTGAAGTGGAATTGCTGGATTATACATTAATTCTATCTGTAAGTTTTGAGGAACTGCCCTACCATTTTCCACAGTGGCTGTACCATTTAATGTATTCCTTTATCTGGCAAAATAATATTGCAATTTATGGATTTACCACATTTTGTTTCTCCATTCATTGATGCACATTTGAATTGTTTCTACCTTTGGGCTATTGTGAAGATGCTGCTATGGATATTTGTGTACAAGTTTCCATTTGAATACCTATTTTCAGTTCCTTGGAATATGTATCTAGGAGTAGTTGTTGAGCCATGTGGTAATTTTTTTTTTCTTTTTGAAGAAATGCTGAACTGTTATATAGATAGGCTGCATCATTTGACATTTCCACAAGCGATGTTTAAGCATTCCGGTTTCTCTACATTGTTGCCGAGGTTTGTTATTTTTATTTATTTATTTTTTATTATAGCCTTTCTAGTGTGTGTGAAGGATTATTGCGTTGTGATGCCTCAGAGATATTGCAGTTTCGCTCCAGACCACTGCAATACACTGAATTAAGCGAGTCACATGAATTTTTTGGTTTCCCAGTGCATTAAGTTATATTTATACTATACTGTAGTCTTCTAATTGTGCGATAGCAGTATGTCAAAAAAACGCACAACCTTAATTAAAGAATACTTTATTGCTGAAAAATGAGAATCACCACCTGAGTCTGTTGGAAAAATGGCACAGGATTGCCACAAACCTTCAGTTTGTAAAGACATGATGTCTGTGCAGCTCAGCAAAACGAGGTGTGCCTGTATTGTACTTTCCAGGTCTCTGTAGCAGGAGGAGGTAGGGTAGGGGGACGCCTGGGGCTGCTTCAGTACAGCGGACAGCTCCCACTTGGGTGTCACACACCTAAGCCGCTGTGCTCTGCAGGCGGGATCCCCTTAGAGATCATGTCTGGGTTCAGATGCCGAGCTCTTCATTCCAGCTCCATGCCAGGGGCCCATCTGTGTGTGCTGAAAACACCTGCAGGTCATGGATGTGAGGCCAGCCCGGGGTCGATCACCACGTGGCAAGAGATGTGACATGAGCCATGGGAGGGGGGTTTACAAGAGGGTCTCGGCTATAAGCCATCAGGCTTTGAGTAGCTGCTCTGTAGCTATGGCTCATTTTCTGAAAATTTATTTGTGGGGGCAGCCTTCAATGTCAACTCAGATTTTCAAAGATGCCTAATTTGATTTGATGTCATCTCATGTCATATGATCAGATCTAATTTGATCTTATGAACGCTGATGAGGCTGAATTAGCCAACATCATGCCCTGTTTCCACTATGAACAAATGTTGCCCATGAGGAGACACCGTTAGGTCAGATAGGACCGTGTTAGAAGGCCTGGTTGCCAGTGTCACCCCCTCGCAAACTGTGAGGAGCTGGTGTGTAGATTTCAAGGACTGCCTGTGCCTCGCTCCTGGGAGGGTGACAAGGGCACCAGCTGAGTCGTGGCTGCCAAGCACATGGACAAGAGACCCGGGAAGTCCCTGGTCCCACGGGGGCCGTGGGCTGCATGTCCGTTTTCTGTGTTCCAGCCATCCTGCGGCAGAACTTTTCAGAACAGAGTGCAGAAGAGAACAGGTAGCAATGAACCCGTGCCTGGTGGGTGCACCGGTGTGCAAAGCTGTGCCCACACTCTGGTGGTCTGGACGTGGTCTGGCTCCTTAGGCTTCCTGGGTGTCTGGCTGAGTTGCACGGGTGTCACCTGGTCATGCGCACATACCTGAGCGCCTGGATGTGCCTAACTCGTGTTAGCCAAAATGTTTGACTTCAGGGATGCCACAACCCTACACACCAGGTGACATTTAATCTCCCGAGATCGGTGCCCATGAGGGGCAGGTCCTGTCTGGGCCTGGCAGATCTTGTGTCTGAGTCAGAGGGAGGAAAATGCCTATTTGCTGGAGCCAGACGCCTCCATAATTACACATTCCCTGAAAGGCAGGCAGGAGGGCTCTCTTCCACGTCTGGAACGTGTGTATTTTCAGAATGAGAACAGCCCAACAACTGACCCTCTGTTTAGAAAAGAGAAACAAAATCAGGAGAAGGAATTTGATATCTACTAAGATGGCATCTTCCTCCTGAACACTCCTGAGTGTGTTTTTAGGAATGTTACTGTTATTTGGAATAGCTTTACAGACTGAGTATCCAGCAGCATGGCACTGACCACAGAAATAATGGAACACCCTGTAACCTTTGCAAGCCACGTGTCAGCACCCAAACATGGTTATGTGATGATGTTTACTGACATGAGAATGAAAATCCACTGAGCACTTTCCTGTCAGTATACGATACTTCGGTGGAAAGTTTTCACGGCACTAAAAATGTTCTGTTCTCCTGCGTTCACCCCTCCCCCTCCCACCCTACAACCCAAGATCTTGTACTGTCCACTCAGTTTTGCCTTTTGCAGAACGTCATGTACTTGGATTCACACAGTATGTAGCCTTCTCAGATGGGCTTCTTTCACTTAGTAATATGCATTTAAGTTTCCTCTGTGTCTTTTCACTGAATTTCTCTTTATCACTTATAATATTCCATCGTCTAGCTGGACCAGTTTGCTTATCCATCACCCATTGAAAACATCTCAGTAGTTTCCAAGTTTTGGCAGTTACGAAAAAAGCTGCTATAAACATCTGTGAGCAGGTTTTGTGTGGACATGTGTTTTCAGCTCCTTTGGGCAAATTATGATTGAGCATGACTGCTGGGTCGTATGATAAGAGTGTTTCAGTTTTGGAAGAAACCACCAGACTGTCACCCAAAGTGGCTGTGCCATTTGTGTCCCCACCAGCAGTGACTGAGAGTCCCTTCTGCCACACGTCCTGCCAGCACTTGGTGACGTCAGTGTGCTGGGGTGTGGCCGGGCCTGGGAGGCATGTGGAGGTGTCCTCCTTTCAGTTTGCATCTCCCTGGTGACATGCCCTGGGGCACCTTCTCGTGTGCTTACTACCACCTGTGTGTGTGTTCTTTGGTCTCTTTAGGTCTTTGCTCATTTGCTTGCGGGTGTACTGTCTGTCTCGACTGGAGTGCAAGCTCCTGAGGGCTGGGGTTTGTCCTTGGGCCACTGTGTCCCCAGGGCCTAGAACAGTGTCTGGCTTAGAGTAGGTGCTCATAGACAACCAGGAGACAAATGAGTGAGCTCAGCATTGCACAGCAGCCGTGTGGCTCTGCTGGGGGTCACCCAGCTCTGCAGCTACGTGTCCACTCACCTGAAGGATGTCGAGATCCACCGACACCACATGTTCAATCCCAGAGGAAAGTTCTGGAAGTCAGAATTAGGCCCTGGCTAGGACTCAGAATGGGACATCTCTCAGTTGCTTTGTCTGTCCTTGGTGAGACCGTGCACAGCTCGGCACTGGGTAAATGCCTGCTAGATGCATAAACAATTGGGTGAACCCTGGATGATCTCTGCTGGGGGGGAGGAAGCCCCACTCCCCAGGGATGGATGCCTCTGCCTCATAGTGGCCTCGGGGCAAATGTCTGCTAGATGAACAAACAATTGGGCAAACCTGGATGATCTCTGCTGGGGGGGGAGCCCCACTCCCCAGGGATGGATGCCTCTGCCTCATAGCAGCCTCGGGGACACTTCGTGACCTCACTTTCTTTGCTTCCTGTCTCACTTCCCTGCTCTCTCCTTCCTGCTTCCTGGGATCACCTCTTCAATGATTACTGCACAAAAACCCTTGAGTCCATATCTGTTTTTAGGGCAATTGAAAATGAGCATCACCCCTTAACATAAATGTGGGGAAACTGAGGCCTGCCCAAGACCACGGAGAGCATCAGCCAGACCCTTGGCTTTTCCAGGACGGCCCGACTCTGGAGCTGAGCCTTGGGCCACAGCCCACAAGCCGCTGTGTGACATGTGAAGCATGGGGACAGATAGGGTGAGCCAGGCCTGGCACACGGCTGCATGGAGAAGCCCAGTGAAGCTGAAGCATGGCTCTTCTGTGAGGATCAGTGCCGGGTGCCATTCCGTGTTTCCTGGTCTTCCCAGCCCAGACACAGGCCGGCCCAGGGAGCCTGCAACCAACCAGGGCCGGCCAGGCCCTGAGATGCTACTGGGGGTCAAGCCAGGTACCTGCCCCCAGACCATGCTGCTGGGAGAAGCCAGACATTGGGAGAGTCACGTACACTCTGGGAAAGGCCACAGGGGCTTTCCAGGCATTTTCTCCTTTTTAAAATATTGTTCCTCCCTCCCGTCTCTGGAGGGGTGTGAAGTGGTGAAGTAGGGTTTTCTCTCCATAAGAGCTGCTGGTGAGACCTGCCTACTGGATTTTGGCAAAGCAACAACATAGTTTGTGGCAGTGAGTTGTGTTTTGAGCGCCTCCAGAAAGTACCTGTTCTGTGAGAGTGACCCGGCCGGATCACGTAAGCCCTCAGCTGTCCACAAGGGGGCAGTCTTGGCTTCCCAGTCTCCTCGGGCAGCTGGAGACACTGTGCTTGCTTGTCACCCCAGCACAGTGAGGGGAGGGCCTGCTGTGCAGGGGCAGGGCCTGCGAGCTGGTCAGGACAGGGCAGGTGGACACTGTGTGTCTGTCCCGGTGAGGTGACAGAGCTGCAGCACAGCAAGCGGTGCCTTCCTTGCCCCTCTGTCCCCGCCGACCCCCATGGTCCCTGATGGAGAGCCTGAGGCCTGCTTGGACCCTGTCTTCTGGGGGCAGTGAGCAGGGGAGCCCAGGGTCATCCCCGCTGGGGTCTGAAACAGGCAGTGTCCCAGGGTTCCGATAGTGAGGGCCTTGGCCTTAGATGGCCCACATAAAAGTGTGCCGGTGACTTTTCGTGCCTGTGTGACCCACGTGCACGCGCGTGTTTCTGAGGTCACAAGTGCAGAGCCGGCCCAGCTCCCGCAGTGTGTGCTGCAGCCCCTGAGGGGCAGGTCTGGGCCCCAGGCTCCTCGAGGCTCCAAGCCAGGCGTGCTGATGCTCCCCATGTGAAAAGCAGCAGATGGAGCCCCTTTAAAATGCAGCCAGGGGGCTGCCTGGCACGTCTGACACCTGGTGCCTTTGGGTGTTAAAACAGGACAAGGTGAGTGACCTTTGGACGGGGCCTGGGCAGCCTCGTGTCCCATGGAATGTTCAGCCATAAAGAGGAAGGAAACCCTGCCACTCACTGCAAGCTGGACGGACCCAGCGGTGCTGCTGGGTTCCGTGGCGTAAGTCAGACAGACAAGGGCAGATGCTGCTTGACGTCGCTTACGTGTGTCATCTTAAAACACTCGAATTCATAGAGGCAGAGAGATGGTGGCTGGGGGCGGGCTGAGGCCTTGTTGCATGAAGGCTACAACGTTGCAGTCTTGTGGGCCCAGAAGCCTCGCAGCTGATATGCAGCGTCCTGACTGCAGTGAACGGCTCTGCTGTGTCCTGGGAAGTGCCTCAGAGTGAATGTCAGGTGTTCTCATCACAGAAAATGGTGTCAGCGTGTGAGGAGGTGATGTGTCGCTTAGCGGGACTGCCTTCTCCTCTCATGTGTGTGCATCCACCCTCGTGTGTACCCTAAACACATACAGCTTTCACTGAAAAGTGTGTAAAGCCCAGTCCCAGAGGAGCTGGCGGAACACATAGACTCTCGGCCAAGCCCTGGAGACCGCTACTTGACGGGCAGTTTAAAGCTACCTTCCCACTGAGTCTTCCTATGACAACTCTGCGTGAAGAATCCAGACCCTCGTTAAGTCTGGCTGTTCAGGAGAGCTAGCCGAGGTGCCTAACTTTTCAATAAGAAAAGTGCCCTCAGCCATGCGAGGGGCTGGGCTCATTCTGCATTTCCGTCACACATGGCACCCATCCAGCTCCCTGCTGCCTGGTCGGGCAGTCGGCCTGTCCCTCAGGTGACTAGGTAAATGCCCCGGGACGGCTCCTTTGTGGCTCGTCATGTGTATCAGGGCAGAACTTCCAAGTGCCAACTCCCCGATTGCAGAGTGTCAAGCCTGTCCCAAAGTTGGGCAGTGAAGCGGCAGTCTCCCCGGCAGGAAGGGGCAACAAGCAGGGTCTTGGGCGACAGCTATAGAAAGCCTCTTGCTTCCTGACTCCTTGGGGTCAGGGCTGGGCTGCAGCCACACTGGCCACTGTGTAAATACACTCATGAAAAGGTCTGTCTCAAGAGTGGGAGCCAGTCTCTTTTGGGGACATCGGGAGAGGGGCTGCTGCAGGCTCTGTGACATTGGGCTCTTTTTCTCATTTCTAGGTTTCTAGGATCTTTATTTATAGGGGGTGTTAGGCCTTAGCCTGATATATGAGTAGCAAATATTTGCTCCGAGCTTATCATTTCTTCCTTTTTAAAATATGGTACCTTTTCCCCTGGTGTAGTGTTAAAATATCAGTTCTCTCCAATTTGATTTATAGATTCAATACAGTCCCCATAAAATGCTTCAACAGGTATCTCTTTGTGGAAATGGTGACCTAATTTCGAAATTTATATAGAAATACTTATAGAAGTACTTAATACCCCTGAATTGCACAATTTAAAATGATTAAAAGGTTACATTTTATTGAATCTAAATTTTAACACATAAAATATTTATCAAAAATTAAAAAAATATAAAAGAGAAAAATGAAAAACAAAACATGCTACCAGCAGTGGAGAGAAGGCCAGCTCTGGTGCTGGGTGGAGCTTAGGAGAGGGTGCTGAGGGAGGCGCCAGGTGCAGCCCCAGCTCCACAGGTGCCTCACCCGGCTCTAGCGCCCCTTCCAGCCCAGCAGAAGCCAGCTCTAGTGCCACAGTTGCTGCTAGAAGTGGTGTGCACGTGGCTGTGGCTCTGGCTATGCCCCCGGAGGTGGCATCAGATCTAATGACACAAATGCCTCCAGCTCTAGAGCGGCTTTGCTTCTGTAGCCATGCAGCTGGATCTGGCTTTTGAGATGGCGCAGGAGCCAGTGCTGGGGACAAGGCCATTGGGGACATCACCCACAGGCCTTCTTCCCCAGGGGCCAAACACGGAACACATCCCAGAGCTTTCCACAGAAGAACATCTTCCCAGGCTGAGTCCACCTGACGGGTGGTATGAGGACAGTGGCTCCCAACCCTGCTCTAGTTTCTGGCAGTTCCCCCCTGAGTAGCCCCAGCACTGACCCATTCCCATACGTTCACTCTAGGGTTCTGTCTCTGTGGATTACTGGTCAGCCAGCTGGGTCAAAAGAAGTGGGCACGGTGCTCCAGGTGTGGGCCGGGCATGCTGAACTGCGTGTAAGACACAAACTGCTTCAGGGTTACAAAGCCGCATCCTCCAGATGCTGGTCCCCGGCCTCAACCCCCAGAAATCTGCCACCACAGAGACAGGAGCACTCTCTCTTAACCCAAAGCCCACGCACTCTTAGTTGTTCCTGGAGTCTGTCACCCTGACAACGAGGGCAGAGGACTCCATATCCAGACGAGGTCAGGAGGGCATCACCTTGAATGTCCTGTGCCCTCCCTGCTGTGTTGTCTCATGGGACTGGCCAAGTCCCCGGCTGGAATGGAAGCCTGGGGCAGTAGGGACTTCAGTCTGCTCCATTCAGTGAGCTACACCAAGTGCCTAGAAAAGAGCCTGCACACAATAGGCACTTAATATTATCTTCTTGACTGAATGAACTTCGGATACCTCAGTCAGCCCTCCGGGTTTCCTGCTCTGGCTACACCCAGGATAGGGGACTGTCCCCGCCTCCCCCTCCAATAGAACATGAAGCCTTTACAGATGGAAAACAGCTCTTCCCAAAGCCACAGAATTAGTGAGGCTTGAGGCAGGACGCTCCTTCATGGGAGAGAGAAAATCATAAGTAGGAACAACCACAGCCCTTGGCAGCCCTTTCCACGGGACCAGGCACGGGGTCAGCACTCTCCATGGCTTATCTCATTTAATCCTGACAAGATTCCTACAAGGGTGTTTGGTCCCCATAGCTCCCCAGTTTTCACACAAGCAAACAGGCTCAGAGGTGAGATGACATTCCCAACACACACAGCTAGGAGGTGGCAGAGTAACCACTGTGCTGTACAGGGAGAGGCGTAATTGTTTTCACAGTAGCTGAATGAGTCAATGAGAGTGTCTCGGAACCCCCTCCCGCCTCTGAGCAGCTCACACTGTGGAATTGGAGTCTAATAATAAACGGTGCAAGTTGAGTTGGAGGCAGGGGCACGCCCAGAATGACCCCTGGGTGTCCCCTTCCCTCTCCAGCGCTCCATTGAGCACAGTGGGCACGGCCCGCCCCCTGTTGGTCATCCTCAGCACTGCAGCCGCAGGCGGAAAACCAGGAGGAAAAAAAAATACACCTTTGGGGTCTTCAAAATGTAAGAGACTGTTAGCATAAGGGCTGCCGCTTCACGGTTAAGATAGGGTTAACAGCCCTGGCAGCCCTGGGCTCAAGAACTGTTACTTTAAAGTCAGAGTAAGATTAACAGCCTAACAGCCTTGAAGCATAGCACAATCTGCACTCCCTAAGACTTTTGAAAGTACAGAATGTCTTAGTTATGTGAGAATTGACGTCTAAACCTTAGTTATGTGAGAATTGACGTCCATACTGTACTCCCTAAGACTTTAGTGATTACTAAGCACCTTAGAACTGCTATAAAAACCCTTAGCTTTGTAGGCAGGGGCCCCCTGGGGGCAGAGGCCCAGCTGTCCTCGCACTGCATTGTCGTGTGTTCTGTCCTGAGGTGAAAGATACACCGGGGTCTTCAAAGCAGTGGAGCTGACTCCAGGAGAGATGAGAGGAACCTCGGATGTTCGATGTCCCCGGTTTATGCCCACTGTCCTGGGGTGCCCAGTTTCCCCCGGAGGCTCCAACATGGGTGTTCCGGCCCCTGATCCCCGAGAAGCCGTCTAGTAGCCTGCCCCTGGCTCCCAGGCCACCACGTCCCAGGGACCTCGGGGTAGAAAGCATTTACTGGGCTCAGCGCAGTGCGTCATCGATGGAGAACAGTGACAGCACACAGTCTCCTACGAGCCTGTGAGATCCTCGGGGTCCCCGCCCCAAGCATATTCCTGTTGCAGTGAAGGAATCAGGTCTTCCTTCTGTATCCTGGAGGACTCTCCCCATGGGGGCTTGTCCTGGTCGCAGGCGCCCAGAGCGGTGGACACAGCACTCCAAACCCCGTCCTCTCCAGGCTGACCGACTGGGACCCTCGGGACCCCAGCCCATCAGCCTGGAATAGCTCCCCTCGGGATGCGGTGAGCCGCGGGAGTTTTTCTGGGAAACGGGCGGGGCCTGGTTCCGCCTGGGCCTCAACGCGTGGCGCGTGCTCCCACTTTCCCAAAGTCCCACCTTCAGCGATGTGGGTGTGCCCGCTGGCCGCTGCGGCCGGGTCAGCTAACCGGCCTCCTCTGAGCCTCTAGCCAACCGGGGCCTCCCGACGCTGGCGCCACCAGCCAATCGAGGTGTCCACAGCCGGGGCCGCCCTCTGTGACGCCGCCAGCCAATCAGCGTCCACTGTGGCTTCCCTTGAGAGTAGCGCAGCAGCCGCGGACGTCCCCCTGAAGTGGAGAAGATGCCGATTACATTTGGGGGCTGGGCACCTGGAAGTGAGGCAGCATCGCAGGGGGCCGTCGGAGGCGGGAAGGTGGGGGGTGGCGGGGGGAGGGGCGGGGAGGGGGGAAGGGCGGCGCCTCTCCTTCCCGCGACTAGCCTGAATGTGGAGAGGCTACCGAGGGGACACGTGCAGCTGCATTGGCCTGCCCAGCCAGTCTCCTGTACCTCCCTGCGAGGCTTCCTGTGTTTGAGAAATGGATGGAATTTTAGAGCACAGATTTTCTGAAAATGGGGATTGTCCCTATGGTAGTTCATATTGAGGCCAAATCATAATTATTCAGAAATAATGTTTGGGAAAGCCCAGAAGAAAATGTTGTGGAGCTTGGGTAAGGGCAAAAATAGTGGCAGTCACCTAACTAGATCAAACAGCAGCCAACTGTTACTGGAACACGTTATGTGTATCAAAAAGATAAGGAAACGGTGTTGTCGCCAACTTGGTTTTAAACTGAAGCTTCACGTTACCTGTGTAAAAACCTGATGGTGAAATTACATAGTCTATAAATCCCATTGTGTTTACTAACAATTGTCACCCCAATAAATTTAATAAAATAAAATTAAAAAAAAAAATTAAAAAAAAAAAAAAAGAAAAGAAAACCTGACGGTGGAAGCACTTTGAACTTTGGAACTTTCCCCTTGGACTTCTAATTCTTGTCAGTGCTTTGCAACAAGGCACTAACTAAAAAGCCTTTCTGTTTTCTTTTTTCTTTTTAATTTAGTCTTTGATAAAAAGATGTTGCTTCCAGAAATCACATAGGAAGTTAGAAGACTCGGAATTAGAAGGACAATCCCTGCTCATCTAAATATGTAGATTATTCTAAGACGTATGAACTCTTAGAGGCCACGGGTGTTGTTCTCAGCATCCAGCCAACGACAAGCATATTTGGCAGCCATTCAGTGGCTTTAACTGTCTTGACTTTATTGCCTGACTTCAATTCTGTCTTTTATGTCCTGTGTCTTCTGCACACAGCTGGGTGTAGGAGTCCAGACATTCCTGTACACAGCACAAGGAAAAGCTGTGAAAACCGTGCTTATGGGCCAACACATTCCCTTTTTATTGTTGTTGGACTTCAGGGTCATAGAGTTGGATTAATCACAATCGCCCTGACCCCATCCATGCAAAGGCTTGTTTTGATTTCGTTCTTTTTGATAGTGTAACACCACAGCCTGTTGCCCCAGAAATGCTGTGTAACAGCCAACCACAAAAGCTGGGTGGCTTACAAGCACGTGGCTTATTACTGCTGCGCGCAGGGTGGGCAGCTCTGGGGGTCATGGTCCTCACTCACTCATACATCCAGGGATTGGCGGGTCTCCCTTGGGACCATCAGGGCTACTCTGCTTGGCTCCACTTAACTCTCATCCTCAAGCAGGCAAGTCTGGGAGTATTCTCAGGATGATGGCAGAGGCGGAGACCTGCCAGGCGTCCTGAGCCCTTTGGTTGGAACTGGCATCTCTGTTGCATTTTGTTGCCCAAAGTAAAACACAGACAGCTCAGATGCAAGAGGAGGGGGCATTGGTCTGTCAGGGCCTGTGGAATCAGATGAAATCTGTAGATCAATCTGGGCAGAATTGACATCTTTATGATACCAAATCTGGCTTTCAAATCTGGCATATTTCTCTGTTAATGTATTTCCTCTCTAAGTACCCCTTTATGTGGTTGTATGGTTCTCCCTGTAGAGAACACATACTTCGTTTGTTGGAATTATTCCTGGGTACTTGAGTGTCTGTGACACTCTTGGAAATGTTGCTTTGCTGAAATTGTGTTCTCAATTTGTTTGCTGTCAGTGCAGAGAAAAACGGTTATCGTTGGTAGGTTCATCACATTTCCAGAAATTTTGCTGTACTGTATTATTATTTCCGTTAATTTGCCTGCAGACTGTTGGGTTTTCTACATAAATGATCATACCATTTGCAAATAATGATAGTTTCCTTTGCTTTTTTTCTAATCCTTGAGTCTCAGATTGCTATTTCTGAGCTGCTTGTTCTGGCCAGGACCTCCAGTCCAGTGGCCATTCAGTCTTGTCCCTGATTTTAAACGCAGTGCTTCCATTATTTCCACGACTAGGTGATGTTTGCCTAGGTTTTTTTGGTTGGTGTGTTTTCATCCTTGATTTTTTTGTTGTTGTTTTAAATATGGATATTCTTTATCAGGTTAAAGAATTTTCTTTTCTCCTAATTTACTAAGCGTTTAAATCATGAACGGGTGTTGAGTCTTCGATTGGGATGATTTTCTTGTTGTTTCTCTTTTAATCTGTGGGTTATTATGGATTTTCTATTGTCAAGCCATCCTTGGATGTCTAAGATAACCCCACTATGGGTGTGCTATATTATTTTTCCCTGTATCATTATATCCAATTTGCTATTATTTTACTGAGGATTTTTGCAACTATTTTCATAAGTGAGATAAATATGTAACTTTTAATATTTTTGTGTGGTTTTGATTTCAGGGCTATGCTGGTTAGGTAGAATGAGTTGGGAGTGATTCCTTCTTTTTCCCTTGTCTGAAAGATTTTGTGTTAAATTGGGATGATTTCTTCTTTGAAACTTTTGTAGAATTCTGTGTGTGTATGTGTATTTTTTTAACTAATTGCTTTATTTTTTGAATAATCATAGGACAATTCAGACTTTATTTTTTGTTTTTATAGGAATTTTTTCATTTCATTTCATTTTTCCAAATTGTCAGCTTATAGTCATTGATAATATTTTCTTTTTTTAAATTTATTTTTTAAATTTATTGGGGTGACAATTGTTGGTAAAATTACATAGATTTCAGGTGTACAATTCTGTATTACATCATCTATAAATCCCATTGTGTGTTCACCACCCAGAGTCAGTTCTCCATCCATCACCATATATTTGATCCCCCTTACCCTCATCACCCACCCCCCACCCCCCTTACCCTCTGGTCTGTGTCTATGAGTTTCTGTTTCTCATTTGTTTGTCTTATTCTTTTGTTGTTTTTGGTTTATATACCACATATCAGTGAAATCACATGGTTCTCTGCTTTTTCTATCTGACTTATTTCGCTCAGCATTACACTCTCAAGATCCATCCATGTTGTCACAAATGTTCCTATATCATCTTTTCTTACCGCCAAATAGTATTCCATTGTGTATAATATACCACAACTTCTTTATCCATTCATCTATCGAAGGACATTTTGGTTGTTTCCATGTCTTGGCCACCGTAAACAAAGCTGCAATGAACATTGGAGCACACGTGTCTTTATGTATAAATGTTTTCAGATTTTTTGGGTAGATACCTAGGAGAGGGATTGCTGGGTCATATGGTAATTCTATTTGTGATTTTTTGAGGAACCTCCACACTGCCTTCCATAATGGCTGCACCAGTCTGCATTCCCACCAACAGTGTATGAGGGTTCCTTTTTCTCCACAGCCTCTCCAACACTTGTTACTATTTGACTTGTTGATGATAGCCATTCTGACTGGGGTGAGGTGATATCTCATTGTGGTTTTTGAGCATTTTTTCATGTCTATTTGCCCTTTGTGTGTCCTCTTTGGAGAAATGTCTCTTCAGGTCCTCTGCCCATTTTTCAATTGGGTTGTTTGTTTTTTGTTGTTGAGTTGTATGAGTTCCTTGTATATTTTGGATATGAGCCCCTTATCAAGGAGTGCTGTTTACAAAAATCTTCTCCCATTCAGTTGGTTGCCTCTTAATTTTGTCGATGGTTTCTTTTGCTGTGTAGAAGCTTTTAAGTTTGATGTACTCCCATTCATTTATTTTAGCTTTTACTTCCCTTGCCTTTGGAGTCAAACTCATAAAATGCTCTTTGAACCCAAGGTCCATAAGTTACTAACCTGTGTTTTCTTCTATGCAGTTTATTGTTTCAGGTCTTATGTTTAAGTCTTTGATCCATTTTGAATTAATTTTGGTACCTGGTGACAGATAGCAGTCTAGTTTCATTCTTTTGCATGTGGCTTTCCAGTTCCGCCAGCACCATTTATTGAAGAGGCTGTCTTTTCTCCATTGTATGCTTTTTGCTTCTGTGTCAAAAATTGTCTGTCCATATTTATGTGGGTTTATTTCTGGATTCTGAATTCTATTCCATTGGTCTATGTGTCTGTTTTTCTGCCGACATCATGCTGTTTTGATTATTGTTGCCCTGTAGTACAGGCTGAAGTCAGGGAGTATGACACCTCCAGCAGTCTTCTTTTTTCTTAGGATTGATTTGGCTACTCGGGGTCTTTTTTGGTTCCAAACAAATCTGACGATTTTTTTGGTTCTAGTTCTTTAAAAAATGCTGTTGGGATTTTGATGGGGATTTCATTAAATCTGTATATTGCTTTGGGTAGTACAGCCATTTTAACTATGTTGATTCTTCCAATCCATGATCATGGAAGGTCTTTCCATTTCTTTGTGTCTTCTTCAATTTCTTTAAAAAATGTCTTATATTTTTCAGCATATAGGTCTTTCCCATCCTTGGTTAAGTTTATTCCTAGGTATTTTATTCTTTTTGCTGCAATTGCAAAAGGAATTGTTTTTTGTATTTCTTTTTCTGAGATTTCATTGTTAGTATATAGGAATGCAATGGACTTTTGTACATTGATTTTGTAGCCAGCAACTTTACTGTATTCGTTTATGGTTTCTAAAAGCTATTTGGTGGAGTCTTTAGGGTTTTCTATATATAGCATCATGTCATCTGCAAAGAGTGACAATTTGACTTCTTCATTCCCAATTTGGATGCCTTTTATTTCTTTCTCTTGCCTGATTCTTCTGGCAAGGACTTCCAACATTATGTTGAAAAGCAGAGGTGATAGGGGACAGCCCTGTTGTGTTCATGAATGTAGAGCAAAGGGCTTCAGTTTTTCACCGTTAATTATGAGATTAGCTAAGGGCTTGTCATATATGGCCTTTATTATGTTAAGGTATTTTCCTTCTGTACCTATTTTATTAAATGTTTTAATCATAAATGGATGTTGTATCTTGTCAAATGCTTTTTCTGCATCAATTGATACAATCATATGATTTTTGTCCTTTATTTTGTTTATGTGATGTATCATATTGATGGATTTGCGGATGTTGAACCATCCTTGTGCCCAGGGGATGAACCCCATTTGGTCGTGATGAATAATCTTTTTAATGCATTGTTGTATTCGATTTGCTAGGATTTTATTTAGGACTTTTGCATCTGTATTCATCAGAGATATTGGTCTGTAGTTTTCTTTTTTTGCGTTGCCCTTGCCAGGTTTTGGTATCAGGGTAATGTTGGCCTCATAAAATGAGTTAGGGAGTACTGTCTCTTCTTCATTTTTTTGGAAGAGTTTGAGCAGGACTGGTATTAGATCCTCTTTAAAGGTTTGGTAGAATTCACTAGTGAAGCCATCTGGTCCAGGACTTTTGCTTTAGGGAAGGTTTTGGATGACTGATTCAATTTCGTTACTGGTGATCGGTCTGTTAGATTTTCCAGTTCTTCATAGGTCAGCCTAGGAAGGCTATATGTTTCTAAGAACTTGTCCATTTCTTCTAGGTTATTGAATTTGGTGGCATATAGTCCTTCACAGTATTCTTGGATGATCCTTTGTATTACTGTGGTGTCTGTGATAACTTCCCCTTTTTCATTTCTGATTTTGTTAATTAGTGTCTTCTCTCTTTTTATCTTAGTGAGTCTAACCAAGGGTTTGTCAATTTTGTTAATCTTTTCAAAGAACCAGCTCTGTCATTAATTTTTTCTATTGTCTTTTTGTTCTCTATTTCATTGAGTTCTGCTCTGATTTTTGTCATTTTCTTTCTTCTGCTGACCTTGGGTTTCACTTGTTCTTCTTTTTCTAGTTCTTTAAGGTGTAACTTGAGGTTACTTATTTGGGAGTTTTCTTCTTTCTTGAGATAGGCCTGTAATGATATAAATTTCCCTCTTAAAACTGCTTTTGCTGCATCCCAAGAATTTTGGTAGGATGTATTTTCATTGTCATTTGTTTCTATGTATCTTTTGATCTCTCCTCTAATTTCTTCTTTGACCCAGTTGTTCTTTAAAAGTATGTTGTTTAATCTCCATGTATTTGTGTTTTTTCCCTCTTTCTTTTTGCAGTTGATATCCAATTTCAAAGCCTTGTGATCAGAGAATATGCTCGGTATGATTTCACTTTTCTTAAATTTGCTGAGGCTGATTTTATGTCCCAATATATGGTCTATCCTTGAGAATGTTCCATGTACACTAGAAAAGAATGTATAGTCTGATGTTGTAGGATGAAGTGCTCTATAAATGTCAATTATGTCCATTTCATCTAATGTGTCATTTAGGGCTACTATTTCGTTATTTATTTTCTGTTTGGATGATCTATCCATAGCTGTCAATGATGTATTTAAGTCCTGTAGTATAATTGTGTTTTGGTCAATTTCTCCCTTTAGTTCTGTTAGTAGTTCCTTGGTATATTTCGGTGCTCCCTGATTGGGGGCATAAATATTGATGACTGTTATGTCTTCTTGTTGTATAGTCCCCCTTACCATTACGAAATGTCCATCTTTGTCTCTTATTATCTTTTTCACCCGGAAGTCTGTTTCATCTGATATCATTATGGCTACACCTGAATTTCTCTGGGTACCATTTGCTTGGAGTGTCCATTTCCACCCTTTCACTTCGAGTCTATGCTTGGCCTTGTAGCTGAGATGTGTCTCTTGGAGACATCATATGGTTGGGTTTGGTTTTTTGATCCAATCTGCTACTCTGTGCCTTTTTATTGGTGAGTTCAGTGCATTTACATTTAGGGTATTTATTGATATGTGAGGATTTTCTGTCATTCTATCTTTAGTTTTCTGGTAAGGCTGTGTCTCCATTGTTTCTTTGCCTTTTTGTTGTTTTCTATTATTTCTGTGTGGTGGTATGCTATGATGTTTCCCTCTGTTTCTTTTATTACAGTATATGTTTCAGTTCTGGATTTTTTTGGAGTGGTTACCCTTAGCACTTTGTAAGCCGGCATTTTCCCGCCAAATCGCGTCGTAACGCGGGGCTTTTTTGACATTTTCTCGCCAAAATTAGACTTTCCGTAAAATATTCATATCTTTCGATCTATTTGATATTTTTCTATGAAACTTTCAGTGTTTTAGTTTAAAAAGAGGTCTCTATTTATTTACTTTGCAAAGTTTTTGCCGGTTCCAACTAGAGGCGATATGACAAGTTTACTCGTTTCCCGCAAAAAATGTGTTAAGTTTATGTAAAAGAAAGTTTGATATTTAGAGTATTCCATTTTCTTCAGCATGCTTACTTTCTCCATTCCCATATTCCGGTTCAGG
The DNA here is from genome assembly GCF_036562045.2 of Rhinolophus sinicus. NCBI lineage: Eukaryota > Metazoa > Chordata > Mammalia > Chiroptera > Rhinolophidae > Rhinolophus > Rhinolophus sinicus. Next base: position 62,392,910 of record NC_133762.1, read on the forward strand.
CCTTTACTCTCCCCCTTTTTATGTTTCAGTTGCCACAAATTGTCCCTGTTGATGGTGGTCGAATAGTCTCTTTTAGTATTTCTTGTAGTGCAGTTCGTGTATTAGAAAATTCCCTCAGCTTCTGTATGTCTGGAAAGGTCTTTATTCCTCCTTCATATCTAAAGGATACCTTTGCTGGATGTCGCGTCCAGTGCAACACGGGCAGTGAGGGTGCGAGAAGGGGCAGTTTGGGTTAAGTTTTTTAGAAAGAAACAAACAGAGACTTAATGCAGTTAAATCTCTCTGAAGGCCAAGGGTCTCTCAGTCTCAGAGGACTGGAGCCCAGAATATGGCCGACTGGGGGTTTTTATTGAATAGATATGCAAAAACAAGAGAAAGCAACATTGTTTCATACACGGTCTCTGAAACTCACACATCATAACAGAAAAATATTTATCTCAATCACCCTTTGTCAGTCAACAGCTGAAGCACAAGGTCCCACAATGTCCTAATTAAGGTATATACCTTCTCAGGGTCAGAGGGTCAAGTCTCTTATTTTGTAACAGTTCTGTTGAGCTAAATGGAGAGAACTCATCTTTATTGTTTTTGTAACTTCTCTCACAAACAGGTGCCAGGGAAAAGGCGGAGCTTGCAACAGCTTTTCCCAGGCAGGGGGAAGGGGAGGCAAGGCCCCTTCCCATATTTTTCTAAGGCAGCTCATTGGGGGTCCCCACTCAGTTCCGCCTGGCTTAGGTTGTATCTCCCGTGAGATATCTTACCCATCTTTGGATGCAAACCATCTTTTGGGTACCAGACAGAGAGAAATAAGGTGTAAACATAAGGATGGAACAAAGACCCAGAAAGGCACAGTCTCACAGACTCTTCTTTCCTTAAGGAAAGACACGGGGGGACAGTTGGCTAGGCTGTTGTGTGACTACAGCTGGATATATTATTCTTGGCTCATAATTTCTCTCTTTCAATAGTTTGAATATTTGGTTCTACTCCCTCCTGGCTTGTAGAGTTTCTGCTGAAAAATCTGATGAGAATCTAATGGGCTTTCCTTTGTAGGTTACCGTCTTCTTTTCCCTGGCTGCCTTGAGGATTCTTTCTTTGTCGTTGATTTTAGACAGCTTCAATACAATGTGCCTTGGAGAAGGCCTGTTGGGATTGAGGTAATTAGGTGTTGTATTTGTTTCTTTGATTCGAGGATCCAGTTCTGTCCACAAGTTTGGGAAGTTCTCATCAACAATTTGTTTGAATATATTCTCTGTTCCCTTCTCTCTTTCGTCTCCTTCTGGTATGCCCATTTTTCTTATATTGCTCTTTCTGATGGAGTCTGAACGTTCTTGTAGAGTTCTTTCATTTCTTTTAAGTCTCAAGTCTCTTTCTTCTTCCATCTTTGTAATTTCCAGGTTTCTATCTTCAATGTCACTGATTCTTTCCTCCATCTGGTCAACTCTACTACCTAAGCTGGCTGTTTCATTCTTCATTTCTTCTATTGAGTTCTTAATCTCCAGAAATTCTATTTGGTTGTTTTTTGAAATTTCAATCTCTTTTGTAAAATGCTCATGTTGTTCTTTGATTGTGTTTCTGAGTTCATTAAACTGCCTTTGTGTTTTTTCTTGCATCTTAAGTTTTTTCAGAACCACAATCTTGAATTCTCTGTCATTTAAGTCACACATTTCCATATCTTTAAGTTCCTTTTCTGGAGACTTTTCACTTTCTGTCTGAGCTATCTTGATGCCTTGGTTATTCATGGCAATTACTGATTTATTATTTCTCTTCATAGACATCTACAGGTGTGGCTTCTGCAACAGGTTGATAGGAAGAGGTCTTTCTTTTGTTTTCCAGTACTTGTTGGTAGAATGTTTCATTTTCTCTCCGACTGCAGCCTTTTTTTCCTCTCCCACACGGTAGTGCTGTTTTCTCTGCACTATTCCAGCTTCTCACACAATGGGGGGATTCCCTGGAAGACGGGCTTCTCCTCTGTTAATAGTTTGCCTGGGTCACAGGGCGCAGTGTCAGTGTGGGTATGTGGAGAGGTTTTGAAGTTCCAAAGCTCTTCCTGCACCAGATTCAGAGCCCATATGTTTCAGCTGTTCTGTTTACTCCTGCAGGGATCTGCCCAGATAGGTAGGGCCAGGGTGAGTTGTGAGAGGTGGCCCAGAGCAATGGTGGCGACCACCACCACAGCCGGTCCTGTTTCCACAGCTCCCTCCCCTTTGCCGGAACCAGTTGGGCTGCGAATTTGTGTCTGCGGTCCACCTCCCACCCTGAGGAGGGGTGGGAGGACATGATGGCTCTCTGGCCAGCGTGGAGAGGGACCTGCAGGCTCTGGCTGAGCGGTTGCCAGAGGAAGCAAAGGATACAGCCGGCCACATGAGCTGGATGTTCCTCACGGCTTTGAGTCTCAACACGGAAGATGCACTTAATGAAATAGCTCAGGTGCTGGATCAGGTGTCCCAGTTTGAGGCACTGGAAGCACAGGTCCGCCTGTTAGAAGCGGGGCCCCACAGTGTTGACTCTGAGACAGAGGCCAAGGAAGCGAGTGGAGGCAGTGTAGCTCCCAACCCCCAAACCCAGCCAATCTTGAAGCAAAAGGTAAAATGTGAGCAATCTTTGGGCATCAGGGGTGTTGCTGCAGGTAACCCAGCTGTGACTGAGTTCACAACCTACACCCCTTATACTCGCACTGAGTTGTAGGAGCTGGGGAGGCGGTACCGACAGTGCCCTGTAGAGCCAGTCTCGGCCTGGCTATTACATTTATGGGATGAGGGAGAAGACAGCATTCTCTGCTCCCCAGGCGAGGTGGAAAAGCTAGCCTCCGTGACAGTGCATCCGTCCCTGTGACAAAGGTTACAGAATTGCCATAGGTTGGCCCACGACTAGGGCAACCACTCTCTAATGGAGTGGCTCACTGCTGCGGTACACACAGTATCTGACAGGCTGGCAAGCTGCCAGACACTGTGAGTAAATGGCAGTCATATATGGAACTTAAATCATCTGTGAAATGGGTATGAGACATGCTATTTTCAACTCTAATATGCTGGGGCCAGATGACGAGCTTTTTACAGCCAGCATGAGAGATCTGGTTTTGGATACTGCACCAGCAAGTGCTTTTGGATCCTTGGTTGCCATTCTTACGCCCTATGTGGGGCAGCTGGTCCATGAAGTTACAACTGCCATGGCCACCCTAGGGGATGTTGAAAGCCGGAGGCGAAGGAAGTTAAGACAGGAGGTCCGCACAGTTGAGACCTGGAAGCCCAAACCAAAAGTAAGGGGGCGAGGTCACGGGCCTCAGAGAGTAACACGCGCACAGATGTGGCGTGATCTCGTGGCAGCAGGGGTCGATAGGAAGAAAATAGACTGACAACCCAATGCACTCCTGCTTGAACTTTGGAAACAGTTGCGTCCGGAACAACAATTCCGGAGAAGCATAAAGGAGGAGTCTGGGAAAGCGCGACCCGTGTCCCTCCAGGACTTCATGCAGCCGCTTGAGGCCGACTCCTTTCAGCTTGATTAGGGGTGGGGCCAAGGTACCCGGTCAGAGGGGACGAGCAGGGACCGGAGGCCCCACGTGGAACTGTCCATACATTGGTCCCCTTCTAATGTGCAGAGGGTTTTGGCTCTAGTTGACACTGGCACAGACTGCAGTCTTGTTTATGGGAACTCAGAACTGTTCCCCGGACCAGCAATCTGCATTGATGGCTATGGGGGAAAGATGGTGGTGGTAAAAGCTTTGTCCTTACCATTGGGTATAGGAAGGCTTCTCTATTGTACCTACAAGGTTTATGTCTCCCCCATTCCAGAATATATTCTAGGAGTGGACGTGCTACATGGCCTCAGCTTACAGACGTCGGTAGGAGAGTTCCGTCTCTGGATCCGGGTGGTGAAAGCGGTGACACGCGGGCATGCTCACCACCCTCCTCAAGTGTTGCCGCAGCCCTGGCGCATGGTTTCGGTGCGACAGTACCACCTGTCGGGAGGACAGGAGGAGATTGGTTGTACAATTTTGGAATTGGAGAAGGCACATATTGTGAGGCTGACACAGAGTCCCTTTATCTCTCCAGTATGGCCTGTCAAGAAGCCAGATGGGACCTAGCAAATGACTGTGGACTATAGGGAGTTAAATAAGGTGACGCCACCCTTGCACGCTGCAGTGCCTTAGATTCACGATTTGATGGATCGTCTGACTGTCCGCCTGGGGACATATCACTATGTAGTAGACTTGGCCAATGCTTTTTTCTCCATTGATATTGCACCCAAGTGTCAAGAGCAGTTTGCTTTTACTTGGGACAGGTGGCAGTGGACTTTTCAAGTCCTTCCGCAAGGATACTTGCACAGCCCCACTATCTGCCACGGGCTTGTGGCCCAGGATTTGGCACTGTGGGATCACCCATCCTCTGTGCCTTATTTCATTATGTTGATGACATTCTGTTAACCTCAGATTCTCTTTCTGATTTAGAGCAAGCAGCTCCCTCTCTTCTCCGCCACCTGAAGTCACGTGGCTGGGTGGTAAATGAGGAAAAGGTCCAAGGCCCTGGCTTATCCGTCAAGTTTTTGGGTGTCGTGTGGTCGGGTAAGACAAAGGTCATACCTGAGGCGATTATTGACAAAATACAAGCCTTTCCCTGGCCGACCAAGGTCTCCCAACTGCAGATATATTTGGGTCTGCTAGGATATTGGTGGGCGTTTGTACCCCATTTAGCACAAATGGCAAAGCCCTTGTATAACATGATAAAAATGGGGGCCTCATGGGATTGGACAGAGGCTATAGAGCAAGGCTTTGTTGCCACAAAACAGGCAGTGCAGCAGGCACAGGCTCTACAAGTAGTAGACCCTGGCCGCCCATTTGAACTTGATGTTCACGTAACCCAAGAGGGGTATGGATGGGGCCTCTGGTAACGGCAGGAGTGTCTCTGGTTGCCAGTGGGATTTTGGTCCCAATTATGGAAAGGAGCGGAGGTCTGCTACTCTCTAATAGAGAAACAGCTGGCTGCTGTGTATGCAGCCCTAGTGGCCACAGAAGCCATCACAGGAACGGCACACGTGTTGGTTCGAACAACCTATCCTGTCCAGGGGTGGGTCCATACATGGACCCAGGGACCCAAACTGGGGGTGGCACAGACCACTACCCTCGCCAAGTGGGGTGCCAACTTGGAGTAACATCGCACCCTTAGTTCAATCCCTTTGAGCACAGAGCTACAACACGTCCTGGGGCCTGTGGAGCTTGTAGCCCAGGCTGAGCCAAGCGCTCTGCCTAGAGGGGAGGACTTGGAGCCCTCACCCTACAGAGAAGGACAGTCGCCAGTACCTGAGGATGCCTGTTTTACCGATGGTTCTAGCCGAGGGGCTGTAGCTGTTCGGACGGCTATTGGTGTGTAGCCCAAAACAGACACCATTTGGTTTGATACTGGGATGGGCCAGAGTGGCCAGTCGGCTGAGCTACGGGCTGTGTGGATGGTAATCAGCCACGAGCCTGGGCCCCTAGTTATTTGTACTGACAGCTGGGTGGTGTTCCGGGGCCTAATGTTGTGGCTTCCTACGTGGAAACACCAAAACTGATTGGTAGGACACCGTCCACTGTGGGGTCAAGCCATGTGGCAGGACCTCTGGGACCTAGGGCAGAGAAAAGAGGTGACCCTAATACATATCACAGGTGACCCCCCCTTAGTGTCCCCAGGTAATGATGAAGCAGATGCCCTAGCACGGATACGATGGTTAGAACGGGCTCCTGCCACTGATGTGGCCCATTGGCTGCATAGGAAATTGCAGCACACTGGAAGCCGAGCCATGTGGCAGGTGAGCAGGCACTGGGGTCTGCCTTTGAAATGGCAGGAGGTAGCAGATGCCTGCTATGATTGTGCCGTCTGTGCCCAGGACAGCCCCCAAAGGTGGAGGCTCCCCTGGGAGACACAGCAGATTATGGGATTTTGTGGGGAACCTATGTGCTCTCACTATGGCCTATTATGGGGTCCCCTGTTCTGTTATATGTTGAAACTATGCAAGGGACCCCAAGCACTGCCATAAAGGTCTGGTACCACAAACCGGGAAAGGTGCCTGTGGCAGCAACCCTCCTTTCCCAGGACAAAAAGCTGGCATGTATCCTCCCAGATGGAAGGGATTTGCCATTGTTGGTTCCCAAGACTACTGCTTCTTTCCATCCGTAGGTGCCTGTAGGCTAATATGACACAGGGACGCTTGTGGAAGATGCTTGTCACAAACGGTGAGGCGAGACCCTGTAGGGGTGGAGTGTGGGGACAGAGTCCCAGAGAACAGTTTCCAGGCTCTGGGCCTCATGTGGAAAGGTGCTGGCTCAGGTAGTAGATGGCTGTCAGCTATGGCTAATTGGCCGTCAGCTGTAACCAGTTAGTCAATTAGCCACTGATATAACTGCCGTGGCTGCGCTTGTTGGGGAGTCAAGAGTCGAGTCAAGAGTCAGTTGGTTGGGTGGCAAGCAGAGAAGTGGACAGCAGGTTGCAGGTCGTGTGACTCCAGCCTCCAGTGAGACTATAGTGCCGCCAGTGAGAACTATAGTGGTATGACTCCTCTACCTATGGCTCTGTGGGTGTTCCTTTTTGGCCTCACCATGTCCTGCGTTCTTATGTGGGGAGCGGGGCCAGAGACCCCACAGGCCGCCCTGCATGACAAATGATGGACCAAGCAGGGTCTCCCGCATGACACCCCACAACCTTTAATATTAAATATTGGGAAGCTGTGAAATTCACAGTTGCCAATACATGTTGTCCAAAATTCTCTTTTTCTTGTTAAAATGTTCATTTTTATATTGAAATAAAATAGTGTCATTTGTTTTTTTGGAATTGACAGCCTCACTTGGTTGATTCTTGAGAACAAGATCACTGTCTTCAATGTATTTAAAATGTATCCTAGATAACTGAAATGCTAAATGTGTATGGGGGGGAGCTGTAAAATTTCAGAATAAAACGTATAGTTAACCTCCTTTGACCGTCGATCTTTAAACAACATCACCTCCTAAGTACTCATACAGTGTTCATTTTATAAGCTGCTGTTACAAATTACCACACACTTAATGCCTTAAAACAACACAAATGTTTTATCTTACATTTCTGTAGGTCAAAATTGGCAGTGGCTGGTGCTGATTCCATAAACCACATTTTCTCAGTATAGATCCGGACTCAGGCCAAAAATCAACCAGAGAATAGAACTCACCATCTTCAGAGCGAATGCAAATATGTACCTGAAAAATATACATGTTCTCAGCACTGAAAAGACAGCAACAGTTAAGCAGCCTCTCCTACTGTCCTGTCATAGAGCAAGTTCAATTAGAATTGATGTGGGCTATAGCCCAAATCATCATTATGGTGATCACCTGTGCCATCACACTTAAGCAAATTCCCTCAGAACACACATCACCTCAACCTGGAAGCACAAGCAGTATGGTAGTAGTTGCTGCTGACATAAATCAAGCTGCCTTAGAGCAGTTGCGACCTAAACCCTGAAGAGCCAATATCGCAGCCACAACATGCACCTTTCCCATGGTGGAGACTCCTTCACTCAGGAGACCATTGGTTGTATAACCTCTGCCCTCTTATCAGTGCACAGGTGGGCTAGACAGAGTAAGGCCAGAATATTTTGTACTGTCCTGTCACCTTGAAAATGAAGGGATTCAGCTCCTCCTCCCACTTCTTCAACCCCTGAATGGGCAGTGGGGGTTGGGGGAGATTGGCTACCTCCATTTCACCTCCAGGTTCCTCAGCCAGATGGGCTCCATCCTCACTCTTGATTTGGATATGCCCAGCTTGAGTGCTTGCGTGACAGCACTTGTGTAAGAAAAAAAGGCCATTCCAACTTAAGGTCACAGCAAAAAGTAAGGACATCGGCTGCAGAACCAGGCTGGCTCCCCTGGACCTTATAGAGCAAATGGCAGCAGGTGCGATGCACAGGACATGGGTCAGTGTGATCCCAGGACAGAAAGAACCACAACTCCCAAAACCCTCTGTGGGAGGCCAGCCTTATAAAGTGGGTTTGGAGCAGAGGGCTGCAGTCAGTAGGAGGGGGCATGCTGAAGCCAGGACACTCAGCCTCTCCTGGCCCAGTGCTGCTCTGGCACTATAGGTTTTAAATAATATAGGGAATTAAAATAATTGACAGCAAAAACACAAAGATATGAGAAATACTAAGGCCCCTGCTTCTCGGAAATGGTAAAAGTTTTAAAGTACACTTTAATAATTTAACAATTTATAATAACATTAACATAAATGACAGTTTTATAAACATTAGTTTTCCCAGAAAATTAACAAGGTGTAGAAATTTTACACTTTTTCATAGGTAACAGAGAAACCTATTAAATGTCTAGTTTAATAGGAAATAGCTAGATTCTCATATTTGCCTCTGCATTCAATCTGCAGGTGTTGTCTTTGTGGAAGTATATAAAGGAAATCAGACTACACAAATGTATGTAATTGGAAAAGAACAGGGTATTTAAATATACTTATCAGATTATGGTAAATATTCCTTTCAGAGAGTACAAGCTGAACAAGCAATAACTGAGTTGCACGGTACAGCCTAAAATAATACAACTATTGACCTTAAACAAAAAGTCTGCTAAATATTCTCCCAACAAAAAAAATTTTAAGGATAAAATAGAGATTTTCAATGCAGATCCAGCAACCATGCTACAGGGGATCCATGGTGCAATGCCCCAGCAAGAAGTGTAGAAAGTTATTTTTTTTTTTTATGGAAAAATGTTTGGAGGGCTTTTATAACCTAAAAGTTCTTCCTGTAGGGATTTGCCATCGATGTAGCAGTGAGAGCTCCCTTTGTGGGCCCTCCCCATTCCAATCTTGTTTGAGCTTGTTATTTAATTTATTAATTTATTAATTTTACACAGCTAATAGTTTTTACTCTATTACATTTAAATCCACTGGACTATCTTGCACTTTAAATCATTTTATCATGCATAATGTTTTGTCATGCATTGGTCATTTGGAAATTATGGGTTTACTGACTTAGGCAGAACTTCAATGTTGCTACTTTTCATTATGAAGAATCATAATCATTAGTATCACTGTTAATCTTAAATATTGGGAGGCTGAAGTTCACAGTTGCAAATACGTTTTCTAAAATTCTATATTCCTTTTGAAAATGTTCCTTTTTAAAATTAAAATGTATTGGGGTGATAATGGTTAATAAAATTACATAGGTTTCAAATGTACAATTCTGT